>NC_065536.1:14613973-14748973 GCF_932294415.1 Quercus robur | reverse complement strand
AAAGTGCGATTTTGAGCAATAGTACATGACAAAAAATGATAACTGTCATATATAAAATTTGAAAAAAAAAAAAAAAAAGGAAAACTTCAGATGTTTAACGTGGGATAGAAAGTGGAAATTTTTAAAATAGTACATAGATAGAGAGAGAGAGAACGTGAGAGACTTTACAAGAATGGAATATTAGATTTAAAATTTTTTTCCCTAAAATTTAGCATTTTATTTTCTTTCAAAATCAATTATGTTAGTGCCTAAATATAAGGATATGGAAGGAGAAATTATAGTAGTAGTTTTATTGTAGGAGTCTTTTTTTTCCAAAATATGGAAGAGATTAAAAAAAAAAAAAAAAAAAGGAAAACGTGAGATGCTAAAAAGTAGGATTTTTAAAATAGTTCATGGATAGATGTATATATATATATATATATATATATTAAAAAAAAAAAACAAAGTACAAGATGTAAATACTTTGAATTTTCGAAAAAGAGAAAACAGTAAAAATGATTATATTTTTCATTACCAAACTAGCCTCTGAGCACGCGCGTGAGCGCGTGCTCAGAGTCTCTTCTATTTTTTGGGTAAGGGTTAATTTAGGACATTTATTATAATTTGGAATTATTACATTTTTCAATCACAAAAAAAAAAAAACCTAGGGGTGTGATGAGTGTCATGTGTGGAGAAATAATTTTCCAATCACACTCCTAGATTTTTTTGTGATGAAAAATTATTGTGATTGGAAAATTATTTCTCCACACATGACACTCATCACACCCCTAGGTTTTTTTGGTGATTGGAAAATGTAGTAATCCCAAATTATAATAAATGCTCTAAATTAACCCTTATCCAAATAATAGAAGAACCTCTGAGCACGCGCGTGAGCGCGTGCTCAGAGGCTAGTATATATTAAATGGAAGATTACATGCATATGGAAGTGTAGTTAAGTACCCGAAGAGTTCTAAACACTTACGTGAACAATAAATAAATAAACAAAAAATAAGGATGGAAGCCTTCGTCCTGTTACCTTATATATATATATAGGCAAAACTCAGAGAAAGTTCAATTAGAATCCAATTTTGCACCATGTCTCTAAATTTATGTGAGGACCACACTATAATTATCCACTTAAATTTGCATCATGTCTCCACTTAAGTTTTTTAATCTTTGTTCCAAGTGAGTTAATGAGTGCAAAATATTAAGAAAATCACGTATACTCAATAAAAATCATCACACAACAAAGATAACCACATGTTCTGTCTTATAAAAAACTAGAAAAAATATTATCATTGTTAAGTTATTGTTTTTCACATAACATTTATGTTGGCTTTATTCCATGACAAAAAGTGTTATAATTACATTAATTTATTTCCTTATATTTTGTGGGATTTATTGTAATGGGTGTAAGGTTGAATTTATTCAATCATGTGTTGGCTTTATTCCGTGCCAAATTTGCTTGTAATTTAGCAATTAAATACCCTGTATTTAGGTAGGATTTATGTAAGGGTTGTGTGTGAGAGAGTGTGAAGAAAACTCAAGATGTGTGCAATCAAAAGAGTCCTGCGACTAGATCTCGTGATTGACTCGCGACTAGCAAGTCACCAAAGTGGCACACGTGTGAAGCATGTAGGGGAGGTGAAGAGTCACTATAGACTTGAGACTCGTTCCAGTCACGAGGTTGAGTCGCTAGAATGCCTTGTTTGGATGAAAACTGACTTTTCGCATTCCTCATATGCATTACTATAAATACCCTTATACCCACGAAATGTAGAGAACATCCAGAGAGAATGTTGAGAAAGAAACCCTAGAGGAAAACAAGATTGACTTATCCACAATCTTCATCGTTTGATTCTCCAAATTCCTCTATTTTCACAATCTCCATTGAAATATCCTTGAGAGGTACATTTTGCCAAATCTTTATCTCACCTTACCCATATCAGTAGGAGGTATTTTGATGCTTGGGAAGTAGTTCAGAATGGACCAATTTACTTGGTTGATGCAATGGGCTTATTACGGGATCTAGGAAGCTAAAGAAGACAAGGTTCAGTGTAACCTTGTTGGAGCAAGAAGCTTGGAGGGCTTAGGTGCACTGGGTAGATTAGGCTTGGAGGGTCTTCTGCTATTTATTTATCCCAATTATATTCTTTAGATCATTTATCGCTTGGAGGGCGGCGAAGAAGTTTTTCGCCGAGTTCTTCAGTTTCCTCTTCGATAACACATCGCCATGTTATCATTGTGTTTGCATCTCTCTTCCCTTACTCTTTACCTTTTAATTGTTGCTGTGTTTGTAATTAATTATAGTTTAGAGTGTTTTACCAATCTAGTTATTGCTTATATTTCATATTCCACACATATACTGTTTGATTATAAGCTTGTATTGGTAATTTTATAATTGGGGGTCTAAACATTCATTAGTGTTTTGTACATTAATTGAACTTTCAATGAGTTTAATATTAAGTTGGTGAAGATTGCTCAAGACAGTGAAGTTCACGACTTGCTTGCGATGGACTCGCGAAAAGACGACCTACAAAAGGTCACATGAGAAGCATATGTTGGAAGCTGAAGAGTCAAGTGTCAGGCTGTATTTTGCAAGTCACTTCGCGACTTGACTAACCTGCAAGTGACTCGTGAAACTCTCTACCTATGCTATATATACCCTCATTACCCACAAGATTTATACCCTATGCTATACATAGGAGTTTTAATTTACATATATATAGCATAGGAGAACGTGATATCAATTTAAATTTGCGTTTTGAAAAAAGTTGACCGATACTGTGAATTGATAACGCGCATTTTTGGCGATTTGTAAAAACACATTTCCTTATAAATCGTCTAGCCAAACAACTTATAATCATCGTTTTCATTAAAAAACGCGCGTTTACCCAATCAAACCGCCCAACCAAACGGGCTCAAAAGTATTATGGAAACATGTATTGTGTTGTTTAAATAACAAAAATTGTTGTTTAAACAACACTAACAAAGAGGCCCATAATAATTTAAGTTTGAGCTATAGTGAGTTGCTAAAGATAGCAGTTCACTGCAGCTTAAAACTCAAAACAAAAAATAATTTTTTAATGTGGGGTGTTAAAAAAATAGTATTTTAATGTGTTGATGATTATAATTGTTGTTTATTGTGTTGGATATATTATTTTATTATTTTATTATATTATTTATATTATTTTAATATGTTAAATGTTAAAATATAATATTTGATGTTAGGTGTATTATAAAGTGATCTATTGAAATAGATAAACCCACACTATACCTTTAATGTGTTAACTTATCAGTTCATTAACATTTTCAGTCATTTCGTTGATTCATACCAATTTTTTATTAGTTAAACCCATGCTAAATCATTTTAACAGGCGTAACATTTCTTTTTTCTTTTTTTTTTAGCAAAACATTCTCTTTGTTATCATCCCCCTTTAAAAAACATGGAGAGAGTGTTGGCAGAAGGTAAAGTAGTAAAAAAGTGAGTACTATACAACTTGTCCAAGAAGAAACCAGTAATTATCTAATTCCCTTTTGTTTTGTTTTTTTATTTTTTGAGGCAACAGTAAGAGCCTTCAATAATGTTGCTAAATTCACTAAAAAGTCAATTTAAAAACCAATACCCTAAAAACAACTTCTACAGCAAAGAAGGCAAAGTTACAATAATTTAAGTTTGAACTACAATGAGCTGCCCTTTTGTTTTGTTTTGTTTTGTTTTTGTTTTTGTTTTTCGTTTTTTTTTTTTTTTTTTGAGGTAACAGTAAGAGCCTTCAATAATGTTGCTAAATTCACTAAAAGGTCAATTTAGCAACCAATACCCTAAAAACAACTTCTACAGCAAAGAAGGCAAAGTTACAATAATTTAAGTTTGAACTACAGTGAGCTGCTAGAGATAGCAGCTCACTGTAGCTTAAAACTCAAAACAAAAAAATAATTTTTTAATGTGGGGTGATAAAAAAATAGTATTTTAATGTGTTAATGGTTGTGGTTGTTGTTTATTGTATTAGATATATTATATTATTTTGTTATTTATATTATTTTAATGTGTTAAATGTTAAAATAAAATCTTTGATGTTGAGTGTATTATAAAGTGAGTATCAAAATAGATAAACCCACACTATACCTTTAATGTGTTAACTTATCACTTCATTAATATTTTCAATCCTTTCGTCAATTTATACCAATTTTTTATTAATTAAACTCACACTAAATCATTTTTAATGGGCGTAACATTTCTTTTTTCTTTTTTTGCAAAACATTCTCTTTGTTATCATCCCCCCTTAAAACATGGAGACGAAGTGTTAGCATTGATTGTTCCGGAAATTAAGTCCAAAAGTAGGTGGTAAAGAATTGAGATCAGGTGCAATACCCTAGGTATTGCACCTAATGTAATTGTAATCAATGGCTAAGATTGAAAGTTGAAAAAGTAACTTTCAATCTCAACCATTAAATAAAATATATTAAAGGAAAGTAAAAAAGTTAAAGTTAAAAAGTAAAAAATGTAAAAAAAATTGTGAAAGAAAGTGGGTGAATTGCATCAGGTGCAGTACCCTGGGTATTGCACCTGATGCAATTGTAATTAATGGCTGAGATTGAAAGTTGAAAAAGTAACTTTCAATCTCAACCATTAAATAAAATATATTAAAGGAAAGTTAAAAAATTAAGGTTAAAAGATAAAAAATGTAAAAAAAATTGTGAAAGAAAGTGGGTGAATTGCATCAGGTGCAATACCCTAGGAATTGCACCTGATCTCAATCCCTTTTTGACGGATTGAGATCAAGTGCAATACCTAAGGTATTGCACCTGATGCAATTGTAATTAATGACTAAGATTGAAAGTTGAAAAAGTAATTTTTAATCTCAACTATTAAATAAAATATATTAAAGGAAAATTAAAAAGTTAAAAATGTAAAAAAAATTGTAAAAGAAAGTGGGTGAATTGCATCAGGTGCAATACCCTAGGAATTGCACCTGATCTCAATCCCTTTTTGACGGATTGAGATCAAGTGCAATACCTAAGGTATTGCACCTGATGCAATTGTAATTAATGACTAAGATTGAAAGTTGAAAAAGTAATTTTTAATCTCAACTATTAAATAAAATATATTAAAGGAAAATTAAAAAGTTAAAAATGTAAAAAAAATTGTAAAAGAAAGTGGGTGAATTGCATCAGGTGCAATACCCTAGGTATTGCATCTGATGCAATTGTAATTAATGACTGAAATTAAAAGTTGAAAAAGTAATTTTCAATCTCAATTATCAAATAAAATATATTAAAGGAAAGTTAAAATGTTAAAAATGTAAAAAAAAAAAAAAAAAATTGTGAAAGAAAGTGGGTGAATTGCATCAGGTGCAATACCTAGGGTATTACACCTAATGCAATTGTAATAAATGGTTGAAATTGAAAGTTATTGAGATTGAAAGTTAGAAAAGTAACTTTCAATCTCAACCATGAAATAAAATATAATAAAGGAAAGTTAAAAAATTAAAGTTAAAAAGTAAAAAAATTGTGAAAGAAAGTGGGTGAATTGCATCAGGTGCAATATCACCCGATTCAATTGTAATCAATGACTGAAATTGAAAATTTAAAAAGTAACTTTCAATTTGAACGGTTAAATAAAATATACTAAAGAAAAGTTAAAAAGTTAAAGTTAAAATTAAAAAAAAAAAAATTGTGAAAGAAAGTGGGTAACCTTATCCCAATCCATGCTTTATATTAGAAAATGGGAGTGGGAGAGGCAGAGAAGGAAAAGTGGGTTGTGTAGAAATATATAAAGAAGAAAAGCAAAAGACGTGTGGAAATGGTGTATGAAGTTCACTTTCTTTCTGATCCATATTTCCCTTTTCTGATCCATACCTGTGAGCAGTACTCAACGGACCATATCAATGCGATTGTTTGAGTTAGAATTTTTCTAACCCCGCAGTGGGTTTTGTTTTTACACGAAGACAAAAGTGAAGAGAGAAGGATCAGGGGAGAAAAGAAAAGAGAGAAGGAGTTTCTCTCTCCTCAAAAAAAAAAAGATTATATTTACTGTGTCAGTTTAAAAAAAATACACACACATACCAAACACATAATTATACTTTTCCACACACTGAAACATGTTATTTGAAATATGGTACCAAACACATATTTTACATTATGAATACTTAAAACACGTGTTATCAACACTTTTTAAAAAGAAAAGAAAATAAAGAGGAACTTGCAAAAAATAGAACCTGAAAATTTGTTGAAGCCTCTGACAGTAAATGTCTTTAATCTGAAGAAAAAGAAAGGAGGATGTAGAGCTAAACTAAATGTCTTCAATTTGAAAAAAAAAATGAGAGAGAGAAAGTGAGATAGAAACTGCAAAGCGTACGTGAGTTTGTGGTTTTCAAATGTAGGAGTTTTAATAGCGCGTGCTCAGAGGCTCTTCTATTTTTTGGGAAAGGATTAATTTAGAGCATTTATTATACTTTGGAATTATTACATTTTTCAATCACAAAAAAAAAAAAAAAAAAACCTAGGGGTGTAATGAGTGTCATGTGTGGAGAAATAATTTTCCAATCACAATAATTTTTCATCACATAAATATCTAGGGGTGTGATTGGAAAATTATTTCTCCACACATGACACTCATCACACCCCTAGGTTTTTTTTTGTGATTAGAAAATGTAATAATCCCAAATTATAATAAATGTTCTAAATTAACCCTTACCCAAAAAATAGAAGAGCCTCAAGCGCGTGCTCAGAGGCTAGTTTTTTACTAATAAATTTTGTAAGGTTATATGTAATGAATAAATAAGAAAAGAGGAAAATTATCTTATGAGAGATTCTCATGAAACCTCTCTCGTACATTATGTGTGGGTTTCCTATACTGTCGTTACATGTCTCCCACAAACCCACCTAAAATGTTTTTCCTTTTGATATGTTTGTAGTCATTTTGTTTGGAATTTTTTTATAAAAGCTTCATAAAATTTATTTGTTACTAAAATTTTGATCCGCCTTATATTTTTCTTTTTCACAATCTCCCTACTAAAATGTTTGGATAATCAAATTTAATGGTTACTAAAATATACTCAGAATTATCTATATCACTCTTAGCTAACTTGCACTCTCAAATGACAAAAAATAAAAAAATAAAAAGGGAATAATATAAAAAATAAAAAATGAAGAATTTAATGCAACATAAAAAATGAAAAGAATTCTAAAATGAAAGAAAGAAAATAATCAAACAAAATGGTATATGCCATTCGGTTAGTAAAATGTAAACAAAATGATTTCAAAAATTTGTTTGTGCCCTCTACTAAGTCCACAATCAAAAGGTAGTTTCTCAATAAAATGAATAAATGGTAAAAAAAAGTCAGCTACTTACAATACATAATATTTACTTTAAAAAAAATACATCTCTCTTAGATCAAAAGCCAGGGCAGGATCTTGCTAATATCCTCATGTTCTTTGCACATGTACATAACATCTGCAAGAAAAAAAAAAATGGTAAGACCTGGGCTCCACACAAAGCACAAAATGGTGTTGTAGAATAGAGGCCAAAGATGCAAATGTTCAATCCGAAATAAAACCAAATAAATTGTGCAAGCAAAGGAATGATTAAGTGGCACAACCATCCATTGAGTTCCATTGATTTTCTTATGAAATCAAAGAATTAATGGGATTTTGAGGAATGCTCTGCATATTGGGTTCCACAGTTTGCTAACAGCATCACACTTGGTCTTGCCTAGCTTGCAATTGAGATTATTTAAATTTTTGTTCAAAAAAATTCTAAAATAAATTTATTACAACATAAATAAAAAAGAAACCCTACTCACCATATATTCTGTATGACAATGGTTGCAACCCGAGGCATTAAAAATTGGATAACAATGAATGGAACTCAAGAGAAGACACGTTGAGAGCAAAAATAGATACAATATTTTAAAGCATCAATTGAATGTAAGAAATAGAAAACTAAAAAACATTATAAGTAAAAGAATAATATTTTCTTATATACTTATCCGGATAATCTTGGAAGTCAAGTAATGAAGTCTTTTGTTATTCCAGTGCAATAATATTCTATTCGGTTTTTTTTTTTTTTTTTTGATATATCCAGAAGAAGAAGAAGATGAAAAGGAAGGAGGATATAACATGAAACTTAAATAAAATAAAATAAAAACTAGATAAGCAAAAGAAGTTAAAGAGAAGTTAAAATTTTTAAATTTGAAAGTAAACCAGTTTCTTAGGAGTAAAACATGGGAGAGTGGAATTCAAACAATTTGTTAGGAGTAAAATGTGGGAGTGGAATTCAAACGTGTTAAGGTTTTTTTTTTTTTTTTTTTTTTTTTTTTTCAAAATAGAAACGTGGTAGATAATTTTTTTGATACAACGTGGCTTTTTTCATTAGGTTTTTTGTTTTCAATTTTTATCAATTTAAGATTTTAAACCATTTCTTATGATTTAGAGATAAAGATAAGTTTATTAAATTAAGGGTATTTCATTAGGGTTTTTTTTTTTTTTTTTTAACTGAACGTGAGGTTTTTTCTAAGAATAAAATATTAGAAATTTTACTATTTAGTTGTGTTTTTTTTTTTACTCAACGTGAGGTTTTTTTTGTAAGAATATAATATTAGAAACATGTGTTAGAATAAGTGGGTTAGTAGAAGTGTTCCTATTTTGTAGGTAATGTTTTGTCAAATTTATCTAAAATTTAGGACTCTTTAAATTGATAATTTTACATGTCTAACCCTACTATTTTACATGTCCATTCCAATGACTCCTCAATGCAATCCAAAAAGTTTGTGCATACGTGAACCTAAGAGAGATAAAAGAATTAGGGAACCAAGTATTATTATTTTTTTTAAAAAAAAAAACTTTAATTAACAAACCAACGTTAGCATGCATGTTATTAAAGAGAAGTTAAAAATTTTTAAATCATATTATATATAATAAAAGTTGGGCTTAGACGCCGTGATTGCGCCACGTGGCTTCACCAAATTGCAGAAATTTTAATAAATTTTTAGATTTTAGGAATAGATATATACATATTTTTTGGATAAATATGACAAATCAGAATAAAGTAGTATTTCATTTACAACTATAACAGTTATGTCTATCTAAAATATTATCAACAAAACCTAAAATATATAATAAAAGTTGGGCTTAGACGCCGTGATTGCGCCATGTGGCTTCACCAAATTGCAGAAATTTTAATAAATTTTTAGATTTTAGGAATAGATATATACATATTTTTTGGATAAATATGACAAATCAGAATAAAGTAGTATTTCATTTACAACTATAACAGTTATGTCTATCTAAAATATTATCAACAAAACCTAAAATCAATAAAATAGAACTAACTAAGGATAGAATTTAAATAAAAAACAGAGATAAAAAAAACGTAAAAGAAAAAAAAAAAGGAACAAATTTGCATTTTTTTTCTTAAGTTTCTTTAAAAAATGTAAAAGGAAAAAAAAAAAAAAAAAAAGATACAATTTGCATTTTACAGTATTAATATTCAGTCCCACCCGCCACCTCTTTTTTTTTTTTTTTTTTTTTTTAAACAAAGATTAACAACACAGTCTCACTACCATACTCGGACTCTCTCTATCTATTTCGGCAAAGCATGCCTTTTTCCTGGCCAAGACTTTATCCTAAAATATATATATATATATATATATATATATACACATAAACTACTACTTTTTCAACAGAATAGAATTACCAAAGGATAAAATTTAAATAAAAAAGAGAGAATTTAAGTTTCACCTAAACTATTTCTTTTTGTTCATATCATCTTCTTCACAATCTAAAATTCCCACTATATATACACAGAGTTTTTTTGTGTTTCATTATTTCTACTACATACTTTACAATTATTTGCTATATTCAAGAATAGATATATACATATTTTTTGGATAAATATGACAAATCAAGTAATGGAAGAAAATAGTATTTCATTTACAACTATAACAGTTATGTCTATTTAAAATGTTATCAACAAAACCTAAAATCAATAAAATAGAACTAACTAAGGATAGAATTTAAATAAAAAAAGAGAGATAAAAAAAAACATAAAAGAAAAAAAAAAGAACAAATTTGCATTTTTTTTCTTACGTTTCTTTAAAAAAATGTAAAAGGAAAAAAAAAACAATTTGCATTTTACAGTATTAATATTCAGTCCCACCCGCCACTTTTTTTTTTCCTTTTTAAACAAAGATTAACAACGCAGTCTCTCTCTCTCTCTCTCTCTCTCTCTCTCTCTCTCTCTCTCTCTCTCTCTCTCTCTCTCTCTCTCTCTCTCTCTCTCTCTCTCTCTCTCTCTCTCTCTCTCTCTCTCTCTCTCTCTCTCGGCAAAGCATGAAAGCATGACTTTATCCTTTTCCAACTGCCAAGACTTTATCCTGAAATATATATATATATATATATATATATATATATCATAAACTACTACTTTTTGAATAGAATAGAATTATCAAAGGATAGAATTTAAATAAAAAAGAGAGAATTTAAGTTTCACCTAAACTACTTCTTTTTATTCATATCATCTTCTTCACAACCTAAAATTCTCACTATATATACACATATATATACACAGAGTTTTTTGGTGTTTCATTATTTCTGCTACATACTTTACAATTATTTGCTATATTCTTCCTTTCTCCTCTCTACCCTACCTACAACCTTGTAGGTAATTTTTTTTTTTCCTTTCATCAAATTGAATAGATTTTGTGTATTTGTTGCCTTTTTATTATATATAATATGATTTTTATCAACAAGTTTTATAAATAGGTTCAAATTATATGTTTGATCACACCTTTTAGTGTTTTTTTTTTTAGAAGTCAATATAACAAGCAATATATTTGTATTTTTTTAATTTCTTATTACATGATTATTTGTTGTTGACATCAATATTTTATAATGGATTTAATTTTTTATGGCTTTTGTTTGGTGCTTTGTTCCATGTAATCTATATTCTTTAATTAAAAGCAAAATTTACTGTCAAACATGAAATTGGATACAAGAGAATCCATTCGTCCACATTTCTATGTAAGTCTATATTTACTTAAGTCCATTTTTTTAAAAGTTAAAAAATTTTGATATTTTTTCATTAATGAATTGAGGTTTTGGTTTAATTTTTTTTTCAACCATTTCAATTATTGAATTCATTATTATTTCATGTGTAATATTAATATCTGTGTTTTTTTTATGATAAAAAAATAATATATGTGTTCTTAAAGGTTAAAACACAATACAGTTGCAAACATTACTTTAAGTTAGGGTGTTATATTTATTTATTAGTAAGTTAGAGTGTTACATTAAGTTAGAGTATTATATTTTTATTTATTATTAATTTAGAATGTTACATATGGATACATATGAATAAGAAATAAAAATTAAATTTCTTTTGAGTGTATAATTACAATTTATTTTTTAATCTTAAATTTTGAATTAATTATGTTTTCATTTTATTTTTTATTAAATTTAATTATATTATCAAAATATTTTTTATCAAGCCGTGCATCGCACGGGCATAATACTAGTTTGATAGTAAAGCAGTTTCTTAGGAGTAAAACATGGGAGAGTGGAATTCAAACAATTTGTTAGGAGTAAAATGTGGGAGTGGAATTCAAACGTGTTAAGGTTTTTTTTTCTATTTTTTTTTTTTTGAATTTGAAAAAAAAAAAAGGGTCGGCCAGAGTTTTTGTTTTTTTTTTTTACAAAACGTAGGATTTTTTTTTTTCAAAATAGAAACGTGGTAGATAATTTTTTTGATACAACGTGGCTTTTTTTGTTTTCAATCACCACCAACATTTCAAAATTAAATTTTAAAAAAAAAAGAAAAGAAAAAAAAAAGAGTTAACGTGATACATATATATATAAAAAATAGAACTCAAGGTTGCTACATACCTAAATAAAAAAATTTAACGCCAAAAACATATACATTCAGTCACCTCCAACATTTCAAAATTACATTTAAAAAAAAAAAGGATAGTTAACGTGATACATTAAAAAAAAAAAATGTAGAACTCAAGGTTGCTACATACCTAAATAAAAAAATTTAACGCCAAAAACATATACAATGATGGTAAAAAAAAAAAAATTATATATATATATATATATATATATGAAGAAGGAAAAAAAAAAAGAAGTGAAGTGAGGAAGGAGAAGGAAATAGTAATTGATCATACTGTTTTTATTTCAATTCAAATTTTTTAAATAAAATGTAAACAAAGGCTATTAAAGGAGGTAAGGGAAGTCATACTGTTTAACTGTTTACGAATGATTTTGAATGCTTCTTTTGTAGTATAAGGCAGCCCTGTCTTTGGATCACAATACCTACAACATGAAATGACAATTCATTAAGAAGTGCAATGGTAAAGTATATGAAGGAACCATTTATTTCAAAATTACATTTAAAAAAAAGAAGAAGAAAAAAAAAAGTAGAACTTAAAGAAAGTCAATTATAAACAAAAGAAAAGAAAATAAAGAGGAACTTGCAAAAAATAGAACCTGAAAATTTGTTGAAGCCTCTGACAATTAATGTCTTTAATCTGAAGAAAAAGAAAGGAGGATGTAGAGCTAAACTAAATGTCTTCAATCTTAAAAAAAAAAAAAAAATGAGAGAGAGAAAGTGAGATAGAAATTGCAAAGCGTACGTGAGTTTGTGGTTTTAAAATGTACGTGAGCCTACCCAATTGGGTTTTAGTTTGTGGCTTGAGATAAGACCAAAGGGAACAAATAAGACTCTAGCTCCAATGGGTTTTGGATTTATCTGTCAACTCTTGACAAGTCCAAAGTTACCATTAATTATATTTAATACCACTATATAAATATAATTGCACTCTAAGCCTTATTAATAAATTAAATCCCAAGACTCCAATAATATCATTTGACCCCTCTATGAAATATCCATAATGAACAAGGTTATAATGAACTATCATTTTGTAAACAACTATTTTATCCTTGAGTACCCGGTTTAATATTTTAGTTATTCATATTTATTGAAATCCAATTTCAATAAATATAAAATTTAGTAACTTCTTACTAAAGTAGGAGCCCTAAATAAGCAGTTCTCATTAAACTTATCTCAAAGGAATATTTCGTATCTCTATAAAAAGAAATTATAGATTCCATATTGAGAATATGTGTTTCCTCAACACTACGAGTGGTTACCCAACATACTAAGGTTTTGACCGTCAATATTAGATCTCACTCCTGATATATCAAAATAACCTACATTTCAATTTATTATCCTCTCAGGATTGAGAGTCTATGAAATTAGAAGTCGTGAGATTAATCATTCAGATGACAGTTGTTGATTGAATAATTAATCTCATAGTGGTCCAGTTCAATATGTCTTAACACTTAAGACACATCAACACGTCAACTAGAAGTTTCACTTCCATGATCAAGACAAATCATCTTAGTTGATGTGTTATAATCTTCGCAGATGAAACACCCAATTTCATCACCAATTACGAACTATGTTTTGAGTTTACAAGGAACTTGCAGTTAAATTTCAACTATGCTATTTTTCACCTATGCTATATATACCCTCATTACCCACAAGATTGTAAGGAGGCTATTCAAAAGAAAATCCTAGAGAGGTTTTTACAACACACCCACCTTGTTAGAGAGAGCTACTTATCCTCAATAGAGAAATCTTTGTAGTCTCTTCTCTTTTCCCTCTCTCATTGTTATACCTTGAAAGAAGATCTGTACCCAAACACAACCTATACCTATTCAGAGTGTAGATAGTGTTTTAGAGCTTGGGAAGCATTAGGTATTTGCCATAAAAAGCCGATGAGGCTTGGCAAATGCAATCGGGTGGTATTGCAGGATCTGGGAAGCTAGTGAAAACAAGACTTCGAGAAGTCCATTGGCAGCTAAAACTTGAGGGGCTCAAGTACTTTGGGTAGATTAGGCTTGCAGGGTCTTTTTGGTGTCCTTGTACTCCAACTTATTCACTAGTGGATCATTTCGACTTGGAGGGTTGCAAAGAGGTTTTTCATCAAGTTCTTCGATTTTCTCTTCGATAACACATTGTTGTGTTATCTTGTTTGCTTCTCTCTTTCTTTACTCCTTGTGCTTTACATTCATTTGTTGATGATGTGTGCTTATGCACCAAGAAATAGTCCTGGTTAATTGTGCCTTAATTACTCTTATTCCATACTTAGATAAGTTAGAATAAAAGCAATTAAGCCGTGTTTTTAAAATTGGGGCTCTAAACAAGCTATAATGTTTTATACTATTTAAGCTTTCAATTGGTATCAAAGTGGGTATACTTGTTTTAGTTTAAATACCTAAGTGTAATCCTTGACCCTTTGTTTGTATTGCCATGGATAGTGCTTTGTGTGCTTCTTTACATGTTGTTAATGATGTCGATTATAACCTGCCATATATTTGTGAAAATGCTTCTATGAGTTTTTATCCTCATCCTTGTGATGACAAGTTACATAACTCTTTGGGTGTTATTAAAATTCTGATAGGCCAACAATGTATTGACCCCATTGTGATGAATTAATTGATTAATTAGCCAAATTTATTAATTAATTAAATTAACATGCAAAATACGTGGCAACACAAACAAATCACCAATTAAACTAAATATGCAGCAAAAATTAAATTGACACGGTGATTTGTTTACGAATGGGGAAAACCTACATGGCAAAAACCCCACCAAGTGATTTTAAGGTCACCACTCCCGAGAATCCACTATTATCAAAACAAGCGGTTACAAGTAAAGGAATCCCAGTACCTTATACCGGCCTACAGTTGAACCCTTACCCCAATACCCAATTGGACTTGTTCTGTAGTGACAATCTCTCCTTTTAAATGCACGACTCATAGTACGTGACTAACTAATAGATGCACGGATCCCAGTATGCGACTTGATCACCAACTTGAGAAAGGATATTGGCCGCAAAGTTCTTCAGTTCATCACATGATGAAGATCACGAACCTCTTTGGTCACAAAACCCTAAGGTGTACAAACACAACAACTTCTTCAAGAGAAAGATGAACTAAGGCATATGTCTCCGATTCACAATATGCTTGTGAAAAACTATTGCATTGAGTTGCATTAGCTGTGACAGCCCTTAAAACAATCCTTATATATATTTAGGGTTGTGAGAAAAGAAACTTGAACACATACTCACGGATTGGAGTGAAATCAGCTTTAAAAAACTGAGTTTCATAAACCTCGACAGATAGGGTATCTATTGAGCTAGTTGTCAAGCTTCGGGCTTCACAACTTTTTAAATCTCAATAGATGCTAGCTATTGAGTTTTAAAATCCTGAACTTTCTCATTTGATTCTTGGACAGACTTGCATGGTTTTAACACTTGAACTTGAAACTTTGTTTCTTGAAGCATTAAACACATCCTAGATCTACCCAATTACAAGTAAAGTGCGTTTTGTCAAAAGATTAGCCAATTACATAAAATATTGACATATGTTCCTAACATCAAATCACTTATGTCCTAACAAATTCCAAATGTCAAACTTTTGAAGAAAAAGTCTAAGAAATTTCATGAGAATTTAAGCAAGTTCATTTGTGAAAAAGATGATTTGATTGCTAAGCTCAATAAATCCAACAAATTGGTTAAAAAGTATAAGAAACTTGCTGAACATTCTCTTAAAAAATTAAAGGAGTTTGAATGTTTAAATGTGGACTTGGATGCTAAACTTTTTTTGTCTAACAAACTTGTTGATGATCTTAAATGTGAAAATGAATCTCTTAAGATGCATGTCAAGTGTTTGATTGCTAAACCTATTGCTAAAAATGAAGAAAATCTTTGTTGCAATCATGTTGTGTTGCTCGATTTTATGCCTATTGTGAGTTCTACCTCTAAAGACAAATCGGTGTACATTCCTCCATAAAAAAGAAATCAAAAAGTGGAGAGAAAGGCTCTTAAGCCAAAACCATTGTTTAGGTCTCGTCCTAGGGATTTGAATGGATCTAGGTTTGTTCCTACTTGCCTCCATTACAGTGTGATCGGTCACATAAGACCTCAATTTTCTATGTTGAAGAGAGAACAAAACCATGTTGCTAGATCCTTCCCTAGAAAGCCTAGTGGACCTAAGCAAATTGTTTGTCATCATTGTGGTGCTTTTGGTCATTTAAGACCTTATTGCTCTAAGCTTCAAGCTCTTAAAAGAATCAAAAGAAAAGAGAAACTTGAGCTTCTTGGAAGTTGTGCTAAGAAAGTAAAACCAGATTTTGGTGAAAATAGTAAGTTGTTGAAGAAAATTTTTAATGCACCTAACTCCTTGTCTATGTGCATCTTCGATTCTTATTCTCTAATCCCTCGTCTCACTTCTCATGAGACACTCACTCTAAGCACTTGTTCCGTTTGGGTGAGAAATGGTTCCTATGATTGAGTTTTTACTCTTTTGGTCCTTAATCTAATTCTTTCTATCTTTGTAGGACTTTTCATGCATTGAATGCTATATCCTCATGCATTTGTGCATCATACATCTCTTTATAAGCATTTTTTTTATCTCACTTTATTGCATTTGTTTTATGTGAATAAAACCACATAAAAAGTGAAAAATCCAAAAAGTTTGATCATGTTTGATTGAGCACATATCTCATATGAGTTTGATCTAGTAATTTCGTACTAATGATGCAGTATATTTACGAGCTTAGCTTGGTATGTATGCACGTATATTGAATGTGAGTGAAATCTAAAAATCTATGTTTGATTGTTGTAAATAGATCTTCAAGCTTGTCATGAATGTCTAGCCAATAGTTTTGATTGATCTTGATACATGCATAAACTTGATCTTATATATCTCCTCACATTTAATTTTATATCAAAAAGCTCTTCAAACTTGAATCTCTAAAAAGAGAGAGCTGAAAAAGCCTTGCTTCGAAAACTAGTTAGACTAGGAAAAGGTGGAGCAAAATGTATGATGCCAAAGCCAAAGGCATATTCTTCAAAGAAATTTAAAAAATTTCATGGCATCGATGCTCAAAAATTGAGTTGTATTGATCAAAGAATGAAAAATGGAAGCCAAATGAAAGCTTTCAATCATTGTAAACACTTTGGTGATGAATCATATACGTTCATTTCTACTAATGAGATAGGTCACTTGACTTTGTGCTATTTGTGTATGACTTGATTGAATTAATCATTGAAGCTTCATGCTAAACTATGGACTAATTCATACTTGATACTCACACACAACACACAAGTCTAATGTTCAATGAATATTTATTTCATTTGTGTGATTTTACATATTTAAATATGATGCATGTGTGCTTAAGCTTATAATGGTCAAATCAAAAAAGATTTTTGTTCATTTTATTTGCTTTTGAAAGTGATTTGTATAACCTATGTTTTTCAAAGTTTTTCAAGTTGATTTTGTGTGAAAAACATGATTTCTAGATGTTTTCACAACTCATTTCGCAAAGTGGTATAAGTCCCAGCCCATCGCGAGTTTAAATGGTTCAATTCTCAAGTTTTTCAACTTTGGACAAAGAGTTTCACGATTGTTTCGTGACTTAAATCTGATCCATGAAAATTTTGCATCTCATTTTGTGGGTCACTAAGTCTCCAAATTTTTCACGACTAGTTCGCGAGTCGGTGACTCGTAAAATGCCTAGAATCAGCTTTTTAAAGGGCAATTCATGGAACATTTGTTTTAAACTTCTCTCATCTTCTCAAAAACCTTTATTTCAATGTTTATACATCAAAACACAACTAAATTCATTTGTTTTTCATTCCATTAATATCTCTAAGGTCATCTTTAACTATTTTCTTTGATTTTAATCCTTGGATTATGTTTTTGGGGGTCTTATGTTTATAATTGGGGTTTTCTCAAATGGGGTTTGGAAAACTTAATTTTTGTCAAATTTTTTGTATGGGATTTGTTTCTTTTGATGATTTGCTCTGGATATTGGCCCTTTGTGGCAACAAGAACATGTATTAAGGGTAGATTTCGCCATGTTCATACATTTCATTGTATATAGGGTGTTAGTGTGCATGCTAGGTGTTTGATTAATTACCTTTTAGGCATTTTCTCACTTGTTTGGACTTGTATGAGTACCAAACTTTACGGTTTTTCATGTTTTCTCATTAGGAACATGTTTGGTTTATTGGTTGTGTATTTTACACATCTCACCCCACATATGCATTTCTCATGCCTTGTTCATGCATTACACATAGACACCATATGTACACACCTTAGCTACCCTTGCCATGCCTTGGTCTGTATATTATTTCCACATCCTTAGCATATCATGTTTACTTTATGATTTTTAGCATTTTGTTTTTAAGGTGTTTTGTCTTTTGTTTGAACTTCATTTCTCATTTATCTTGTGCCCCATATGCATCATATCCTTGTTCATATCTTCTTTTCTTTCCCTCCTCCTTTTTAGATTATTTGTCTATTCGTGACTAAAAGGGGAGATTATAGTCATTTTTATATGACTCTTGTGCACATTTTCAAGAGGAGAAATTTTATTTCTTGTGCACATTCCTGGGGAGAGAAATTCTTGGGGGAGATGCATATACCAAGGGAGAGAAGACATCTTTTAATGAGAAAACCTTGTTTTGTTTAGTTTTACTTTATGTTTGTTTTCTTGTTGTCTTTATGGTGCTGAGTTACTTTTAGTATCTATGTTTTGTTGTTCTCATCACATCGTATTTGTGTGTTGGACATGCATACATCCTTATGCTATTGTGCTTTATTTGATTGCATGTTTAGATGATCATTTGCTTTACTAAGTGATCATTGTAGTCATTTCCATATGACTATCATGTGTTTGATCAAGTTGCTCATGTGCTTCACATCATGTTTACTTGATCACATTTTACTTGTTAGTTTATACTTGTCCTTTTATTACTTGCTTTACCTTGAGGATCTAATGTGTTTTGTGCAAGTATTTTAGGTCATAGGTATATATGTTCCAAGTTCATCACAGGTTTTAGATTTAGGTGTTAGTGAGTTTTGCCATTGTTCCCAAACTCACGTCTAAGTCTAGAGTCTGTTTAGGGGTGTTTTGTCACGGAATAGCCAAAGAGGGAGATTGTTAAGTTATTATTTTTCACATAACATTTTTGTTGGCTTTATTTCATGACAAAAAGTGTTATAATTACATTACTTTATTTTCCTGTATTTTGTGGGATTTATTGTAATGGGTTTAGTATTAAATTGGTGAAGATTTCTCAAGACAATGAAGTTTGTGACTTACTCACGACTGACTCGTGAGTAGACGACCTGCGAAAGGTCACATGAGAAGTACATGCTGGAAGTTGAAGAATCGAGTGTTAGGCTGTATTTCGTGAGTCACTTCGCGACTTGGCTAACTTGCGAGTGACCCACAAAACTCTCTACCTGGATGATTTTAAGTATAACTCTTATACCTTTTACCCATACTATATATACCATCATTACCTACAAAATTGTGAGGAGGTACTTCAAAAGAAAACCCTAGAGAGTTTTCTACAATATACCCATCTTGTTAGGGAGAGCTACTCATCCTCAATAGAGAAATCCTTGTAGTCTTTTCTCTTTTCCCTTTCTCATTGTTATACCTTGAGAGGAGATTTGTACCCAAACATAACTCACACCTATTCAGAGTGTAGAGAGTTTTATGGAGCTTAGGAAGCATTAGGTATTTGCCATAAGAAGCCAGTGAGACTTAACAGATGCAATTGGGTGGCATTGCAAGATCTAGGAAACTAGTGAAGACAAGACTCCAAGAAGTTCGTTGGTAGCTGGAACTTGGAGGACTCAAGTATTTTGGGTAGATTAGACTTTTAGGGTCTTTTTGGTATCCTTATACTCCAACTTATTCACTAATGGACCATTTCGACTTAGAGGGTCGCGGAGAGGTTTTTCACCGAGTTATTCGGTTTCCTCTTTGATAACACATTGCCATGTTATTTTGTTTTTGCATTTCTCTTCCCTTACTCTTTGTGCTTTACATTCATTTGTTGATTATTCTTATTCTGCACTTAGATAATTTAGAGTAAAAGTAATTAAGCCATGTTTTTAAAATTAGAGGTCTAAACAAGCTATAATGTTTTACACTATTTGAGCTTTCAATTATAAGTAGTATTAAATTTAGGTAAAAATTTTGATATGTGACTAATTAATTACGTTTACTTTTAAAAAAAATAATTTGACTAATTATTTATATTTTAATGATAAAATATGTATTTAATTTTAAATGTATCTATACGTATGTATATGTTATATGCTATTTAAAAAAAAAAATTAACTAATAATTTATATTTTTATAATAAAAATTTTATTTAATTTTAAATACATTTATGCATTTGCATGAGTTACATACTAGTTTATTTATAATATACATCGTTTTACAACTAGAATTATTGTTTCCCCTTTTGAAAATTCTGGATCCGCAACGCGGAATGAATCTTTTGAATTCTTACTAAGAAAATGTCAGAGTCATGGGACAGGAGCTTTTAACCTTCTTTTTCCCCCATATCTTTTTCTCTTCTTTTCCATTGTTTGTCTTCACCATATTTGATGGTGGGAGGCAGAATGATTGATTTGATTAAATTACACATTTTTTTTTTCTTAGTCTTTCTCTTTTCCCTTTCTTTCCCTTTCCTTTTCTTCACCGTATTCATTGGGCGGTGCCATAGAGGGAGGCTGAATTATTGAGTTGATAACTATTTTTCTTGTTTGGAGCATCTGGAAGTTGATCAAAGACTACGTTTGCGTTTGATAAGATTACTATAAATAGATTTTTAAATTATGATATAATATATTAAAATGCAACTTCTGTATATCAAGCTTTTTTTCTTTTTCTTTTTTCCACAAAAAAAAATAGAAAAGTTTTTGTTATTTTTATTTTATTCTTTTATATTTCAAAATTTTTATTCTTTATATTTGATTTTGTTTCATATTGGTCATGTTTCAATTTTCATTTGTAATCAGGTAACACTTAATCACTTATCATTGTAGTTATTTTATTCAAGGAATCGAAAGGCAGCCTAGGCTTATAAAGTGCCTGAGTTGGAGGGCCAAAATTGTTTATCTTGGGAAGGTAGATTTGTGACAAATGAGTACCTTGGATTACTTGTTTCTAATAGTTAGGAATTTCAAAGAAAATCCTATTACAATTAAAATCCCACTTTTCCGAGCAAAGAGACTGTCCCCCACCTTAAGATTGAACTCCAACTCAGTAAGAGAACCTACAAGAATTTTCCTTAAAAATCCACAAGGAAGCCAGTTGTCAAACCAAAATAAAATTTTCCTTGGTGACTACTTTCTGGGACAGTAAAGCGTGCATGTATTCAAAAGCATAGATCTTTTTTTTTTTAATTATTTATTTAAAAAGACTTGCTAGGACTTAATTAGAGTCCTCTCTACAGTTTTTAACATGACTGTAACTTGAAATTTATAAAATCCTATCCAACTATTTTGAAGTGAATTAAATTTTACTAAGTTGTTCATATATAAACAAACCTTAACTATCATTTTTTTTTTTAATATCTGTTTAAATTAATACTGGTGCAATAAAATTCAATCCATTCGTTACAAAATTTTGGATAAAATTTTAGGGGGAGAGAGAGAGAGATAAAAATGAAAGTAAAAATTACATTTTAAATTAAATCTCATCCAATTTAACTAGATTAATGTTGTCTTTGGGGTTTAATTCGGGACGGGGTATGTTTTGTTAACTTTTCAAACCTCAAGATTTAATTTATTAGTTTTAAAGTTATATGATTTAATTTGTTACACATTCTAAATTATAGAGTTTGTATTTACCTTAATCCCAAATTTCATTGGTTGGGTTCATGTCACGCACTTCTAGTTTTTAGCCTACACACATGAATTAGACCCATTGTCTGATAATGAGTTTTTTTTTTTTTTTTTTTTTTTTTTTTTTTTTTTTTTTTTTTTTTTTTGGGTGAGAATGGTCTAATAATGAGTTCTTTTAACCAAAAGTAACCGCTTTAATAAATTGTGAAAATTTTTGAAATATATAGGTTTATGATAATAATGTCTAAAGATGCTCAAATAAGTCTACTTGGGCTTTACATATATAGTTTAACTTTTGAGCCAATTTCATAAGCCCATATTCTTTTTAGCAAAAAAAAAAAAAAGCCCATATTCTTTAATGAAAAAGAACGTGAAAATTTCTGTCATTAGCATTACAAAATTTGACCAAAAGAATTGGGTACCCATAAACAAGGTCAAATTAATTATAACATTTTCCGAAAGAAAGGTACAAATTATGGTATTTATGAAACATGTAACTAATAATGAAAATTTGAGATTTCAATCGAAAGGGAGAATTTCCTCAAAAAAAAAAAAAAGAAAAAAAAAAAGAAAAAGAAAAATAAAAAAAGGGAGAAGACAAAGTTAGGTTTTTCATATATATATATATATTATGAAAATATCTTTTTTATTTGGTAGAGTACATGTGCATAAAATGTCTATTTGAATCCACAATCCTATCTAAATGTCATTTGAGTCCAAATTAATTGGCTACAAAGATTAGCGTTGGTGTTCACATCATTCGGTCATTCCCACCTTAATTTGAAAAACAAAATCACTATATGATCTTTACAAAATTTGTAAAATTTAAGGATCAATGTGATTAGATTAATACTATTAAATATTATTGATGTCATAACTCGTAATACTAACATTTTTCTCATTGGCATTGAACATCTTCAAGGTTATTTTCACCTAATACTATATTGATAAATTAATACATTCAAGTTAAATTTTACATATATATCTTGCCAAAAAGTATGTATGGGACGCATAATCGCATATAACTCAAAAGTTGAGTATAAAATTATATATGGTTGATTTACACTATGCTTCCAATTTAAGTTGGAAAAACTCAAAGGATTGGAATAGTTTTCCAGGCATCTTAAGATTCATGAAGTCTTAGATTTAAATATTTTAAGCAACATGTTAAGATCACTCATAAGGGATTCATCCTTATAATTACCTAAATGTGTAATAGAATAAAGATTACATGCATATGGACAAGTAGTTAAGTGTTTGAAGAATTCTAAACACTTTCGTGAACAAAAAATGAAAAATAAACGAAAAATAAACATGGAAGTCTATATCCCGTTACCTTTTTTTATTCATAACTAATCGTAGACCCATGCGATGCATGGGAATAGATAATTATTTTGTAGTTATGATATAATATATATATATATATATATATGTTCTCTAAATTTTGTGGAAAATAATTTATTCACTCAAAAAATTAAACAATTTCTAAAATTATTTTGCATTTATCTATCTCAAAATAATATATCATTTTATTATTTGGAATTCTGGATTTTTTTATTGATATTATTTATTTTTTAAGCAATCCATATTTTGCTAAATTATGTTATTGTGCAATATATTTTTCTAATTTTTTTTCCTGTACAATTAAACTATTTAAGTTTCAAATATATTATTTAAAATTTTCATTATCTTAAAAGAGATTATCATATTTATAATTTTTCTTATCGTAAGAGTATCTTCAAACTATTGATTGAGTTTTGATTACTAATAAATACACATGAGATTAGAACGGCATATTTCTTAGATATTCCTAAGAGATTATACCATATTATAAATTTAATATTTAAAATAATATGTAGGAAAAAGTAGACTTTATGTCTAAAATTAAACACTTCACCTATTGAAATGAAAGAAAATAATTTGTATAACAACATAAAGTGAATATGATCTAACCAAAAAAAAAAAAAAAAAAAATTGACTAAATACACTTTCATTTATTAATATTTAATTGTCTTTAACTGGACCTTCATATCATATTTATTATTGCTATACTTCTGTTGAGCTTCCACATTCGCCACATTATTGGCCACATCATTATTCTTATTATTATTCATTTTTTGCTTTTAACTTTTGATGATCTTAAATATGTAAATATATTAACTTTACATATTCATTTACTTTAATTTTAATGTTATAACTAAATAATAAATCATTGAAAAATTAAAACAAAAATATTGTTTATACATATTCATCTTGGACGGTTTTAATAGTTGATAAACACTTTCAAACACATAGCCAAGATTGTATTTTTACATAAATTCAAATCTCACTTCCAAAATAAATAAGTATTATGTAAAAGTTTCTCAAAAAAAGTATTATGTAAAAAAAAAAAAAAAAAATCAAACAAAAGCTATAAGAGGGAGAGAGAAGACTTGTGATAGAAAACTTTAAAACAAAACACACACTACCAAATAGTATTATTAAAATATATATATATATATATATATATATACAATGATTCATTAACCTAAAGTAAAGTTGCAAAAAATAATAAATAATACATACATATATATATATATATATATAGAGAGAGAGAGAGAGAGAGAGAGAGAGAGAATAATCACCTTTTTGGGGAGAGAAATTGAAAATAAAATGAGAAGAAAAAGCATCAATATATATATATATATATATATATATATGAGGACAAGGATCCCTAATCCAATTTAGAAGGGCTGCCAAGGTTATTTCCAAGGACACACCTCAAACCTCGGGGGCGAGCATTAGCTGTGTGAGGCGCATGAAGTTAAAATATCACAAATGGGAGAAAGCAAACTCAGCACAAATTACGATAAGGATGAGGGGAGAAGGGTGTAGAAGCCATCCCCTCCGCATTAAATATGAGACAACCACTCCCTTAGCCGCATTAATGAGGAAATGACCATAAACAGTAGTGGCACAACTAAGACTGTAGGGTAGAAGCTTGCTGGTATATGCCAAATGGAACAGAAGTCCTAGGAATGCAATCTCAGCCTTCCAAGTGTAGGACTAAGATTATTTGTGTTTGAATATAAAAGAAAGGTGAAGATCCTTATGCAAGGGATCCAGAAAAAGAAAAGAGAGGGAGAGAACTTTGGAACTAAGGGCTGACATATTTGTTCAAGAGAGAGAGAAACACACATATATAAAACAGACATTCCTCGGGCATGACCGAGGATCCCATTTTCTTCATAATCTATAGTCTTAATCATTTCATTGAATTCTTGTCTCATTGTGATTAACTTTAACTTGTTAAGTGATCAATATCCTACCTATTCCCTAACAAATCTATTGTAGTGGGCCTATTGGGCCATTGTCTGGGTTGTTCTTGGGCTGTGGATCAAATTCTGCTGTCACAATATTTATGTAGTCATAAGTCAAACACCAAATATTCAAGTCATATTATATAATAGAATAACATTATATTCTTGTAAACTATCTTTATATACAATAGGATATTATTTAACAATCATAGAAAAGAAAAGAAAAAAAAAAGATAATAACTTAAAACCACAAAACCAAATTACATCAACCTAAAGTAGAACTCTAAATAACACATAAATTCATAATCTAAAGTAGAGATACAAAAAATAAAAAATTCACACAAAAAGAAAACTTGAGAGAGAGAGAGAGAGAGAGAGTAATAACTTTTTTCATGTGGGAAAATATGTACAGAATGGGAGAGAGAATGAAATATTTATAGTAATAGAATGAGGATAAGAAGAGCCAAAATAAAAGGAAGAGGAAGGGATGGATGAAGAGTGACATTAAGGTTTAAAGTAGTTGAGAGATGAAAAGGTAAAAGGGACATTATGGTTGGAAATAGTAAAGAGAAATGAATGGAAATAGCTAGATGATATGGTCACTAATGTGGCTCAATAAGAGTGTAGCAACTTTGTTTTTTCTTTTTTTTGGTTGATACAAGATAGAAAATCTACTCTAACCTAATTTAAACGTATATGTGTGTGTGAAACTCCCTCTTGGATACCTGAACTTTGACTCTTGCCCTCCACACCTCACAAACACTTATATTTATGGAGTAACCATCGTGCCAAGAATGTGCAATGGTACACTTCAGCTTTTATATATATATATATATGGGTGACCAATTAATGCTAAATAGTTCGTTCACTTTGTTGTATATATAGGTATATACATGGATAGGTTGTAATAATGTTATTTGAGTTTGGAGAATATTGTTTCATAAAGTTGTTAAAGTTAAAATTCAAGCTCTGGAATTTTTTAAATGAAAATTCGAAATTCAGCATTTTCAATCGGTCGAAATTTTGGTTTTATCAATCGAAATGGTAAGAAAATAATCCTAGAGCCTCTAGATAAATCGATCGCTATTCGATTGATCAAAAAAAGCACTCAATTAGTCAAAAAATCGATCGAAAGGAACTTTCGATCGATTGAAAGTTGTAAAATAGGATTTTCTGCAAAATTTTCCGGTAATTGTTCTGAATGTTTGAAAAGGTATTAAGCTTTGTGAACAGTTTTATGAAACATTTTGACTCTCCATACGTGGCTTTTGATGAAATATAACCTTATGTGTATAAATAGGTACTTATGTTCACAAAATAGTAAGTTAGGAAGAAACACATGAAATCTCATAATCATTCTTCAGAATTGCTATCTGTAGAACCTAATATCTTGGTTGTATCCTGGGGACAAATTTGTGATAACCCTTTAGCAACAATAGTGTGGGGCAAATATTGTCTAAGGAAAATGATATTGTGCCTCTAAGTTATCTATTTTCTATTTGTCTTTTGTGTTAAACATGTTCTTTCATTATTACTTTGTGTAATATATCCCAACACACTTTACAATTATCATTGTTTTGCTTTTTGAAAAATCTAGATCCACAACCCGAAATGCCAATGAGTCGCCAATGAGTCATGGGATTATGGGAGTAGGACATCAGTCAAAATCATCACTGATCCTATAAGTAAGAGAATTTCAATATAAGTATAGTAATTTTTTTTTTTTTTACTTTTTGAATTTAGATAATAGGTAAAATGTCATGTGATCTCTATTAAGAATAATCTTGAATTTTTGAAGTTTGTGTCAGCATGGAATTTTGTTTTTGTGTAGTCTTTGCATTACTTTGGGGCAACATTATTAGCCACACACGCACAATGATTGATCTTTTTCCAAGCAACCAAACAACAATGATCAAGTAAAAGAAACACGGGAGAAACCAAAAAAAATAAATAAATAAAAAATAAATAAACAACATAAGAAAAAGAATATATAATCAAGATATAGCTATGTTGAACATATCATTAAAAATTAGTTAATTAATTTGTTTCATAAGCCAAAAACATTAGAAGCATAATGATATATAATAGTAATATAAATATATATATATATATATATACATATATATATAAGTCTAATGAGAATTTCAAATTAGAGTCTAATTTTGTATCATGTGTCCTAAATTATTTATTTTTAGAGCGTTTTATTTCCTAATTTTAAAATCAAATGTGAGACTACATCATAAATATTCATACATGTAGGTTATTAAGTATAAAAACAAAAAAGTCTAGAATAAATTAATGGTAAAAAAAGATGCTTCACAATAAAAAAAAAAAAAAATTAAGAAGTAACAAAAAATTAAACATGAAGACTAGTTTACATTTTATACCTAATAATATTCTTACGAGACTTTTTAAAGAGTTAACAAAATATAAAAATGGCTATCAATAGTATTTAAATTATATATATAAGAATTATACTATGCATTTTATTTTATACCTTTAAGTGTATCCATACATATGCATGGATTTACAAGCTAGTAAAAATAACGCATGGGACTTTCTCATGAATGTCATGGCAAAGCTTGGTTTTAATGAAAAGTTTATTAATTTGATTCACCAATGCATATCCATAGTGAACTTTACTTATTAATAGAAGCTTGGTTTTGAAGAAATTTCCCCTCAAGGGGACTCGTACAATAGGTATAATAATTATTTAAACACAACACAATTCAATTTATGTGAAAATATTATGATATTATTTGAAAATGATAAATTGCAAATTTGAATTAAACACAACTAAGTATTGATCCACCTATGTCAGTTATCACCCAACCCTATAAAACATTCTCTCTCTCTCTCTCTCTCTCTCTCTCTCAAAACCCACATAGAATTAAGCACCAACTTAGAAACAGTTACTATAATTAATCACAATTACTCATCCAACAACAAAAAAAAATTACAACCACAATAAAGCAAGAACCATGGCCGAAATCCGCCTCTATCATCACCGACCCTTTCTCTCTCTATTATACCCCTCCTCTTGATCCTCTCAAATTAGAGCCTAAAGAGAAACTAAGCTGCAGACGTCTAACACACTATGGTCTATGTTTATGAATTTTTTTTAATCATTTTTTGGGGTATATGAGAATGTCTGTGTCACTAATTAAGTGATGATATTGGTGTTTGTATGATATGAATTTGGATGAGTAGAGCAAATATGTCTGAAAATGATGCCAGTATTTGTGAACCCTGAATTTGTGTGTGTCTGTGTACATTTGAGAGCAAATACATTCATCTATGCATATACTAAGCTAAAATATACTATGATTTGCAAAAAGTTTGAGTTTTTACTTACTAATGCTCTGGTTCTTTGTTTTGTTTTAGGAGATAGGTGATGATGTGAAGACTGCAGAGATTGATTGATGTAAAGAAGAATTGTAGAGGTACTGTAGAGAGGGAATGAGCGCTATAGAGTGAAAAATATCACTTGAAGAGGAGGGTTGCATGAGGTGATCACATGAGCAGAGCCAAGATTTCAGTTTAGAGGGAGCAAAATTAGAATGCAAGAGTAAAAGAAAAATTAATTTAAAAAATATTTATCAATATTAATAACAAAATATATAAACAATTGTAAACTAATGTTAATCACTTAATTGTCATATAAATCTAATATAAATGCAAATTGTTATTCCTTTTTTCATACATAGTTCAACTACTCAAATATTTTTCATATTTTTAAACCTCTCTATGATTTTTTTTTTATTCCTAATAATTCTTGAATATATATTTTATATCATTAAAATAAAGAAACAAAAATAAATAATTCATATTTGCTGAGAGTCAAAGTAAGAGATTTAGACATCTACATTGATACCTTAAAATAAATTGAGAAAATACATCAATCTAATAAGAGTATAGCAATACACATGATAAATTCTATATACATCTCAATGCATTGATTGCTTTTAAAAATATATAGAATTTAATATTTCTTCCTCTATTCTTAATTTCTTATAAGTATTGAAATTTTTGGGTTATATGAGAATATCCTAGAGTTTCAAATTGTAAAAAAGCCAAGAGATGGAAGAGACAAATAAATAGTGGTGGCTTTTAGGGTTTTAGTGACATACAAGACCCCCCCCCCCCTCTTTTTTTTTTTTTCTTTTTTTGAGAAGAACCAATTGTGGTTTATTATTATTATTTTTTTTGTGTATAATGCCTCATTAAAAAAATTAAAATGCAGTGAGAAAAAAAAAAGGGATAATAAGATATGTTTTTTACTCATAAAAAAATATTTTTTTAGTAACAAAATATATATATATATATATATATGGAGTAAGACAATAAATAATAATAGCTAATAAGATATACTCTTATTTTATTTTATTTTTATACAAGATAGAAATTCTGCTATAACTTAATCTAAGTGTATATATGTGTAAATCTCCCTCTTGAAGACTTGAACTCTGGCCCTTACCTCCTATATCCCACAAACACTTATACTTGTGGAGCGACCATCGCGTCAAGGGTGCGCGGTGGTTGCTCTTAAATTTTAATATTGCCACGTAATGTTCACAAAAAAACATAATAGAGTGCCGTGAAAGAGGCAGGTGAAAGATAAAAATAAGGAAAAAGCTTTTAAAGTCAGTTGTGAAGAAGCTTTTTAACTCCTTTATTATCGGTATAATTGCGTTTTTCTTTGTAGGGGGGCAAATTCGTCGCATGCATAACGAAACAGCCTAAACTCAATGAAATTTTGGAGAAGCCAGCGGGGGACAATTGCCCTCCCTTGACTCCCCGGCTCCGCTCCACCCAAGATGAAAAGTGTCACCATCTCAAGTCTGAACCCTAGATATTTTGCCTCCAATTTGTTTTGGAACACCAGCTGGGGCAACGTAGCTAGCCTCCAGCCCCCCACCTCCATTGGGTTCATAGGTGGGCATTTCATAATTGGCAAAAAGTCTCCATCATGCAACATGCAAACCATGCATTATCTATGATCTGCTCTTAAGATAATTACTAAGCTTTTTTATCAAGCTTGGCTGTTGTTTTTTCTTTTCCTTTTTTCTTTTTTTCCCCTCTTTTTTGGCTGACGTTGAGTGAGGATGAGAATAGAATGGATCGTTTTAATTAGAAGATTAATACAACTACATATAGGGAAAAGGTTTTGGAACCTTTTCTTTTTCCTCTATCAATTTTGTACTTGTCAAACATAACAAGGAAGAAAGTTACATCAGAAAAGAAAACACCTATTAATATTTAATATACTTTTTTTTTTTTTTGATAATCATTAATTTACTTAATTTTAACGTTCCTCTTGACTTAAACTGTTTGGCGGACTCAAAAGGCCTGCCACCAACTTGATCAAGTGAGATTGGAATATGTATTGATGTGATATCATTTCTCTTTGAGCATTTCAAAAAGAAATAATTTCCTTTGAATACACTTGATAATGATAGGTTAAATCACAACCTCTTCATTCTATAACAAAAAGCTTTATTTGATAAATTAATTGGAACCCACCATTTTTTGCAATATTGGACCATAATATACAACTTTTTTTTTTTTTGGGGTAAAAAGCAAATATACAACTTCTTACTCAAGAGCACGTGATGGGAACAAAATTTTTCTCTAAATTAGTTCGGAGAGAAACACTTCAAACTTCTCATATATTTCTTTTTTTTGTGTGTAAATTTTGAAAATCTAATCATTTAATTTCATGTCCTTATATTGCATATTAAATTTTGTTCAAATTGAATGTTATTTACTATTCAATCAATAAACTTATTTTTTATACATAATTTTAGATCACAAAAACTTGAAATTTTAATATTTGTTTGATAACATAGCAATTGCTCTTTGATATTCTTGAAATTTTACAAGCATGAAAGATATAATAAGAACATGCAATTTAACGGATAAATTTTTAAAATTCACAATCAATATAAAGATATATAAGGAATTTGAATGGTTTGTCTCCAAATTATAAACACCAAAGGTTTGAAAGGAATTTGGAGAAGAAACTTTGTTCATGTATAAACACCAAAAGTTTTCATTGACAAAATTTTCTAGTTTTACTATTGATTGACCAGAATTTTTTTTAAGAGTCATTTATTAATTAGATTTTAAATACAAGTAATTTTTTTTGAGAGAATAATACAATGAGAATTAGATTTTGAATATATATTATGAGATGGGTTCAAGTTACACCTGGTGTAATTTTACAAGAATTACATCTTTTGTGAACCATTGATTACTATTAAATCTAAGGGTCAAAAAACACTCATAGTAGTGTTATTATTACTCCCTAGAAATTAGTGATTTAGGCATTAACTCTTCTTATTAAAGGAAGGGAAAAAAAAAAAAAAAAAACCCACCACAACATTTACTTATTTGTTAGGAAAATATGGAAATACCATTTATTTATTCGAAAAAGTGGGATACGTTGGCAATATTGGCTCCATTCTTCACTTCAATACAATATCGCCTGTTGATAAGTTCCTTCCTCGACAGGCATCTCTTTTATTCAACTTTATTGAGTTCATACTTCATAATTCACTGTTCTGGGAGCACTGCAATTTGAATAATAAAAAATTCAACTTTTTCTCTCGCCAATAGAAATCTTGAGTTCTTGACAACTCTGCTAAACCTACCTGTGTGTGTGTGAGAGAAGAAGAAGATGAGTGCAGAGCCAAAGGCAAAGCGGGTTCTTCCAAATCCAGAAGAGGAAAGGAATGTTTGTCTGAGCATTACAGAACTACCGGCGGACATAGTATTTTGTTGAGACTAATTATTTCTAAAACCCTCATGACAAATTTTATTCAAGGTATTGCCAAAACTCAAATGGATGAAAAAAAAAATTCTCATTTTTTCAGACCATATACTATGGTTAAGTAATGTCAACACAATACTCCCTCCATAATAAATGAATTCGCAAAATGGTAATCATGTTTATTAAAACAAAATAAAGATAACTTGTATTTACAATTTAATATTGAGAATTTTATGAATGGTGGAGGCCTGAAAGTATAGTGCAAAAAGAAAGACAAGAGGAAGAAGATGATGATATGGAAGGAAAAAAAAAAAAAGTGTTAATGCTGTGGGTTTTTTTTTTTTTTTTTTTTTTTTCTCCTTTAATAAGAAGAGTTAATGCCTAAATCACTAATTTCTAGGGAGTAATAATAACACTACTATGAGTGTTTTTTTACCCTTAGATTTAATAGTAATCAATGGTTCATAAAAGGTGTAACTCTTGTAAAGTTACACTAGGTGTAACTTGAATCTCTCTCATATATTTTATATATATATATATATATTATCATTACTTAAATTATATAAATTTGGATTTTATTTTGCTTTTTAATAAAATCAAATAAACTAATTAGAAATAGTTTAAAAATTACTCTATAAATAAATAGTACATGTTGGGTAAGGTAAATTATCAACCTTCTTGGAAGGTTTCACTAACCCACTTTTTCTATTCTCACTTAATTACCTTCTTATCTTTTCAAAATAAAAAAATCAAATAAAGTAATTAGAAAATAGCTAAAACTTTACTTTGTAAATAAACAGTACACGTTGGGTAACGTAAATTATGAACCTTCGTGGAAGGTTCCACTAACCCACTTTTTCTATTCTCACTTGATTACCTTCTTATCTTTTCAAAATAAAAAATCAAATAAAGTATTTAGAAAATAGCTAATACTTTACTTTGTATATAAACAGAACACGTTGGGTAAGGTAAATTATAAACTTTCTTAAAAGGTTCCACTAACCCTCTTTTTCTATTCTCACTTGATTACCTTCTTATCTTTTCAAAATAAAAAATCAAATTAAGCAATTTAAAAATAGCTAAAACTTTACTTTGTAAATAAACAGTACACGTTGGATAAGGTAAATTATGAACTTTCTTAAAAGGTTCCACTAATCCTCTTTTTCTATTCTCACTTGATTACCTTCTTATCTTTTCAAAATAAAAAATCAAATAAAATAATTCGAAAATAGCTAAAACTTTGCTTTTTAAATAAACAATACACGTTGGGTACGGTAAATTATGAACTTTCTTAAAATGTTCCACTAACTCACTTTTTCTATTCTCACTTGATTACCTTCTTATCTTTTCAAAAAAAAAAAAAAAAATCAAATAAAGTAATTAGAAGATAGCTAAAACTTTACTTTGTAAATAAACAGTACACGTTGAGTAAGGTAAATTATGAACTTTCTTAAAATGTTCCACTAACCCACTTTTTCTATTCTCACTTGATTACCTTCTTATCTTTTCAAAATAAAAAATTAAATAAAGTAATTAGAAAATAGCTAAAACTTTACTTTGTAAATAAACAATACACGTTGAGTAAGGTAAATTATGAACCTTCTTAGAAGGTTCCACCAACATGCTTTTTCTATTCTCACTTGATTACCTTCTTATCTTTTCCTCTTTGAAATAAGTTTTTTTTCATTTCTACTTTTGTATCTAAAATATTGAAAAAAAAAATATTAAATTGAATGATTAAAAAAAAAAAAATTTTAAAGTTTAGGGATAAAAAAAAAATTAAGTTTAAAAACCAAAATAGCACTTTAGTTCATATTTTATATATAAAATACTGTCATTTTGTTGGCAAGCACTATAAGAAAGCAAATAATATTATATTATAAACATGTTCCATATAGGACATATTCCATATTATATTATATTTCTCAAAGATCAAAGATTCTTTCATATAGGACATGTTCCATAGTTGATTCTATTGATGGTCAAGTCATTTTGGAGAAGCCCACACAAGCTTGGAGAGCAGAACTTGACGCAATACAAGTTTCTAGTTGTACTACCACCATAAAGAGATTACAAAACATGAAGCTTGTTCATTTTTAAAATTAAAATTAAAAAAACCACTTTGACCGGTTTGCATGAAACCTCCAATGCTACTTTTATTTTTCTAGGTAGAACAATGCTACTATTAAGTGCTACCATTAAAACGAAAAAAATCTTTCTTTTCTAGAGAGTTTTCCGTAAGTAGATCAAAACTTACACAGTGCAGCGACATGATACTTCTTCCTATCACATAACAGTGAATCTCAATAATTAAATTTATGATGAGATTTTCTGTATTTCACTACTATCAATTTTTTTAGCATGCAATGGACCATAGCCATAGATTATAGTTCCAATGATAAGTAATGCAGAAAAAAGCTTCTCATTTACAATCGTCCCTCTGAGCTCTTTAGCCAGCCATCTACAAATCAGCAATTTCAGGAACAGGCTAACCAAGCCACCAAAGCATCTTAAGAAAACCCAGCCAAGCAAAAGAGTAAAGGCAATTCAGCCCGACTTTGATTTAGATTGCAGAAATGAGGATCTCATTGAGGGGGGAAAGATGATCTCATGAAGATTGTGAAAAAATCCTTTATCATAAATGTTATTTTTAACAACCTGCACATCTTCCAATAGGGGATTTTCGAAAGAAGTCTCTCCATTTGCTTTCTGAAGGCTTTCCTTCGGTACTCATCCCATTGATACTCGCTTTGAGGGCTGCAGCACTCGCCTTTGCTTCATTTATCTTCCCCTGCCAACTTATGTACTCTTGCCACTTGAAAGTCTGCAGTTCCAAGGAAAAAGTGCTACAGTGAGTTTCAGGGTTTTCAAGAGAATATGATTACAATAGCATCTAAATCACAACAAATTAGTTTATAAAATATTACAAAACCATAACTTAACGGAACTGACGGTTCCCACTATTCTGCCTCAACAAATGATTAAACGCAGGAACAACCCAATTGGGTGAAACAATGAGAAAATGATATCACAACAGCAAATGGTATTTCATCTCTTGTAGGAATCTTTGTTTCCAAGCTACCTACTTAATCAAGCTGATTTCCTTCCTTTTCCTTTCTTTAGTATTATTAATATTATTATGTTTTTGTAAAATCCAAAAATGTCAACTAGGTTTTGTTCCTAGGAATTCTTCTTATAAATTAAGTGACGTTCTTCAGAGATCAAGCAAAATTCGTGATCAAAATGAAGAAAATTACATGTCTAACCACAGCTATAATAATTTGAAGCATCCTCAACCCACCCAAACCATGGGTAGTGATTCTGTAGCAGCAATGCAGCCTCACAAGTTTATCCTATATGATTACTTATTCCCCACATCCTTCCCCTTCCATGATTTTATAAAAAGAAAACAGATAAAATTATTGAGAAACATCAAGGTTGAAAAATAAAACCCCATTTGTGGTGGTATTTGTGAGACAAAGCTTCGCATGATAGCTAAAGAAACCCGCCTGTAGCAGTGAAACAATTGCAAGAAACACCATAAGAAGTATTTGTGTATTGTAGGAGGCCAACAACCACTGTTAAAAAGAAGAAAACAATTAAGCAATAAATCATAATGAAAAGAGACAAACAAAAGCAATGAACTATGTGGTATAATTAAAGACTTAATAATAAAAAAAGTAATTTGATAGAAAAAGAGTAGATATATAGAAATTATTCAAAGCCCACCCTGATGCACATAAAAGGTTAAGCACACTATCATAAATGGCTCAAGTATGGAACTTCAATAATGTGCAGATGTATTATTGAATGCTCAATTCAATAGGATGGAAAAGTGGGAGGATAAAGAAAGCAGGAAGGATATAAAAGTGAGAAGATGTAGAAGATATCAGCTTTCCATCGTGTGTTTGGCAGAGGGATAAAAATTAATACAAAAATTCCATTGTTCTATTAAAATGAAAAAAATTGGTCCCTTGTGCGATGGTAGGTTGATCTTTCTTCTGGAGAATTATCTAAAGTCATGCATTGATATTCTTGGAAGTTAATGGGAAAAGAATGGAAAACACAGCAGCTGTTTGATGTGTGATGCTCAAGAACCCTTGTGCAATGCTAGGTTGATCTTTCTTCTTTTGGTTTCTGTAATCCAGACCCTTAAGTCAGATTATTATTTATTCCAGTACTAATATGCCAGCCCTGAACTCAACCAACAAGCCTAATCTTTACAGATCTGCACCGGATCAATTGGTTTCCTCTCAACCATTACCAGCCACAAAATTCTTAGATTCTCCTTAGATTGTTAATTCCGAGATCCTGCATCATGCAGCCTTAAAAGAAGGGCTATTTGACTCACACCAGAAACATGTTAATAGCTAAGAGTATGGTTATGATAAATCTGCTTCACACACACACACACACATATATGTTGCATAACATGTTGAAAGTTATATTATGATCAGCACGAAAAACTAAAATCTTTAACTGAAACTAATAATCAAGTTATCTATTTACAGAGAAGAATTCAAAAATGCCTTTAAAGTTTCATGAGAAGTTGATTGATCTCTATAATAGATTTTAATGATGCGATTTTGTAAGAATGAGTTATCTTGTTTTATTGACAGTGCATCTGTCAAAAGATAATAATTTGTTTGGTAGTCACTCTAAAAACAAGCATCAATGAAAAATAAAAGGAATTTTTCTTTCTAGTGGTAGTGGTGGGGCTATTGTATATAATTCATGGATAGAAGTGGTGGTTCTTTAATACAAGTAAGAAAAGAAATTGAGAGTTTGATTAGTGGATATTACAATGAAGGAGTTTCAGAGAACTTGAAAGTTGGTCTGGGTGTTGTAGTTGGACGAAGATGAGATATTGTTAGCAGGCTGATGATATGTATGCCTATTTGGAGCTATAAATGATCAGCCTCAAACCTATTTTATTCCTAATAAAAATGGGCTTTGAAGGAAAAACCACCCTTTTCTTTCTTTCTGTGCTTTTCAGTTTTATAAACTGGGGATGAACGCCCTCTGCCACTCTTTTTTTTTTTCCTAGCGTGCACATTTGGTGCAATATTGAATCAGATTCCTGTAAGCGGTTAAAGTATCTTCCCATCTCAACGCAGTTTGCTTCAAGTTTCTGACTTTCTAATTTCGATTCTGTCTGTTTTTGTTTCGGTTTCATTTTATTGTAGCTGTTTAATCCTATTTTTTCTGGTAATCTGCAAACAAAGAAAAATGATTTTCACTTGCAATGTGCTTGCAGGGTACATCTTGGTTGGGAAACCTGGGTGGTTTGTAGAGTATGGAACAAGAAAATAACAAGGAAGCAGAGACTCCTGTGAAGACATTACCATAGTCTAACATGAACAAACAAGAAGAAAACAAAGAGGCAGTGGAGGCACCTGAAGAGGCATCTAGTAAACCAGATTCTAACAAGAACGAAGCAGGGCCATCAAGAAATATGACTCCAAGATCATTAAAGGCCAAATCCAAAATTTCAAAGAAGCCTCTTGCTAGTAACTCGTTGAACACGGATAAGATAATGTTGGTGCACATGTTCGGAGAAGACAAAGGAGGAGGAAGAAGAAGCAAATATGGAAGGGCAACAAAGAAAGTAGCAACAATGAGGAATATTGTTATTGGAGAGCGTAATGATAAGAGGCAACGGCCTCAAAAGAACCAAGAGAAGATCTCTGAGTTGGAAAAACGCAAACAAAAACAGAGAAACAAAGCAAATAATGGTGGGTCCAATAATAGTATAAAGAGTCAAAAGAACAAAGAAAAGCGTGATGGCAGGTAATGGAACCGAAATAAGGAGAAGAAACAAGAAAAACTTGGTGGCTTGATCTTCATGTGCAATTCAAAGACAGCCAGATTGTTTCCACTATTCTGTAATGGGTGTTTCAACAAGTAAAAAAGATCTTGTGATAAGTATCAAACCCGGGCTCAAACTATTTCTCTTTGATTTTGATCTGAAGCTTCTGTATGGGATTTATAAGTCATCGTCTTCTGGGGGCATGAAACTTGAGCCACGAGCTTTTGGTGGCGCTTTCCCTGTTCAGGTCAGATTTTCTTGAGGCTGACTTCTCTTGATAATTTTTGTGTTTTTCATCTTTCTAGCCACACATGTGCTGATGAATTTTTTAATTTACAGGTGCGGTTCACAGTTGAGAAGGATTGTTTCCCACTATCCGAGGCTGTTTTTAAGAAGGCAATCAAGGAAATTTATAATGAAAAGAACAAATTCAAAACAGAACTTACTGTTAGACAAGTAAGATTTACTTGTTTCTTCAGTAGTTTGGGGTCATTGTTTCCGATAGTATTTTTAGCATTCATAATGTTCCAATTTTCCCCATCAAGTTAGGAAGCTCACAGAACTTTTCCGACCAGCTGGGGTCCTCTCAAATGCACACTCTGTCCACTCTCCACAAGTTGCTAGAGTTTATGATCAAACTCGGGAAGTTCATGAAAGAGGAAGAGAAGTTTGGCCCTATTCTCACAACGAAACACTCCCTAGGGATCCTTATTCCAATGGTGATTTTACTAGTTATCCCTTGCTGTCTCATGAAAGGGATCAGCGTATTGCACACAGAGATGTGACTTCCATACCAAGAGGGGAAATTCCTCGTGAATTATATCTAACTGAAAGGGAGTATCGAGCTTATGGTCTTCAGGGAGAGATAAAAAATTTAAGTACCCCATCCCAATTTACGCCTACTTTAGAAATGTACCAGAAAGAATATGAAAGAGAGCACCTTCCAAGACAGCCAGACTATCTATACAGGGATGCCATCCCTGCGCAGAGAGAAACTCTTCGTATTGACCCTCTCTACATTAATGAGAAAGAGTATCAGGCTTATGGTCTTGGTGCTAGACGAGAATTGCCACCCACAGTTCCTGTAGCAACTGTGACATCTGCTACTGCTTTAGGCTCCTATGCAAATGATCCATATTACGCCTATCGTTATGGTGCTTTATCAGGGGACCCATATTTACCATCTGTGAGGAGAGAGGAAGTCCCTTCCAGTTCTTATTCTGTTGTTGGAACGTTTCCAGGAGAGACTGCACATTTACGCAGGATAGAGACTGATCAAGGAGCGGATAGGTTATACTCCACATATGCTGCTGATGCCCTACAACGTTATAACCAGACAGAGAACCGTCAGGTTGCCCAGCCTGAAGCTGTATCTGTGCCAGTTTCATCTCGGTACTCTTTTGCACCATTAATCCCCCTTCCCCCCCTCCCTAAAACCCTCTTTAATTTTTTCTCACTTTCCTTTTGTTATAAATAATATTCAGATATCAGAATTAGTTGATTACCCCATGATGGTATTTTGGCTCCGTTGTTATTGGCAGTATGTTATGTTACATCTTTGTTAGTTGCCACCAAGTGCCTTGCAAATGAAGCGAATGGCAAACTCATATGGCATAGGGTGGCATTGGACTCTAGGCTAATATATAGGCACTTTGGGTTTCTGCTTGTGGGCTGGTGACATGGGTAGGTACATTTTTCACTAGCATTTTGTATGGATGATAGATTTGGGCTTAAGATCCGATGCAAGCTGAGTCTGAGCCCACATGATGTTACCTTAATCAAAATTCTATGTTGGTATATAACTATTGCTGCTATATAAATTTACAAATATCATAACTATTGCTGCTTTATAAATTTACAAATCAGGGGCGGGGGTTGGGAAAAAAAAAAGATTTGAGGAAATTCTTTTGGTTTTTCTTCTTATCACAATATTGCTTTTATGCCTTCGTTTTTGGAAAAAAAATATTGCTTTTTTTTAGCAAAAAAATATCGTTATATAAAGTAGTAGACTACTATCTAACTATAAGTCAATTGGTCTTTAAATTGTTGAAGTAACTTCTGAGATGGTTGGATACAATTGGGCCAGCAATTATATACTCTGAATCTACATCTGAATCGCAAGGAAGAAACTTAAAAGTCAGGTTCATCGTTCATGTTGGTTTGTGTGCTTGCTAATCAGTCCCGATACATTTGGTTAGAATAAGCAAATCGTTTTGGGTTACTGATTGAATTTTCTATGAAATTACGCCTATATTGCGAGGAAGAAACCTAGAATTTGGTTGCAAATTGGTTTGTGAGCACTCAAATTTAGAAGATTCAAGTAGCTATTGTGCTCGTTTATCACAAGGAAAAAAGAAAGACCAATCCACTAACGATTAATATTCGTCCAAGACTTCTTTTTAAGGTCCATAATCGAGCAAATTCAATTTTAAAGTAAGCCCTATTGAAGATCAAATTGCTAGAAATGTTTATCACTGAAGGGATAAACTTTTTGGGTGTAAGGACCTTTAAAATTCTTTTGTAAAGTCTTTACTGAAACTTCCTATTAAATGGAAAGAAAATTATATTGCATTTTCAAAGTAAGACGATATGGTGCTATCTTTTTTCACATATTTGAAAATTATATGCTTAATGCCTTTGAATATATAATTAAATTCTTATATATGCTTAGATTAGGCAAATTGGTTCACTTTGTTTTAAAAATAATTTGTGTAAAATTATAGGTGCCCCTTAGAAATTGTCAATTTTATGAAGTCATGCTTGCTAGAGTTTCTTTCCATCCTCTTTAGCTTATTTATTTATTTTTTCCCTTTTTTGATATTGAAAAATGTCAATTTTTATCCTTGTTTCTTAAAAAAAACATTATTTAATTTAGATATCAATTGGTTCATTTTTTTTTCTTTAATTTTATAGAGTCATGTCAATTTTGTGTAAAAATATAAATGTACCTTACAAATTGGTTTTTCCTTTTTTCGATATTGAAAAATGATTAATATCCTTAGTTAAAAAGATAATGACTAATATCGAATTATCAATGTCCTTTGCCCCAACCCAAACTCTACTCTTAGCTGAGTCCATTATGGTCAAAGGTTGACTAACACTACAAAAAGATTTTCCTTATTTCAACCCACTCTTTTTAAGGGTTAATAAAAAGTGTTGAAACAAACACTAACAAATTAGTTCGTACCCTTTTTTTCAGGGAGTTTTATTTCAAAAGTCACTAATAACCCTCCAAATAAACTAATGTAATCTTCCTTATAATTTTATATATATATATATTAAAAAAAGGTGGGTTAATGGGCCAATTTTAGCTAGTGGAAGGGGGAGGTACTACCCATGTGGTTCTTCTATTATCATTTTATTCACCAACAAATTGGAAATTGCAATTTTCCCATTATTATTTTTTCTTTTTAATATTGAGAATTAATTGATTAATATCTCAACTTAATTAGCCAAAAAAAAAAAGAGAGGCTAATATCGACAACCTTTGCCCCCAACCCCTAGTGTATTCTTAGTTGTCATCATTACGGTGAAAGGTTGACTGACTAGTTCTTATAATTTGGTTTGAATTATCTAATTTGTGAGGGAAATTTACGAATTTATTATTAAAATTTTGCTATATTAAAAATCTATAGAATGACTTGCATTACTATTTTTCACCAAAAATACGGAACTTTCAATTTTCTCATTAGTCTTTCTTTTTTATTATTATTGAAACTAATTAATATCTTTATGAGACAAAAAGAAAAAAAAGAAGAAGATGCTATTAATGCACTTTGCCCCTAACCCCAAGTCTGTTCTTACTTCCTAGTTGTTACCATTACAGTCAAAGGTTGACTGACCAGTATCTTGAGTCTCCCTATAATTTTGTTTGAATTGTCTAATTTTATGAAAATTTACGAATTTGGTATCAAAATTTTTAGTGGCAAGAGTCTATAGAAAAACTCTTCTATTACTGGTTTTTTCACAAAGAAAAAAAAAATTGAACTTTCAGATTTCCCATTAGTTTTTCCTTTTTCTAATATTGGAAAATGATTAATATCCTTACTTAGTTAAAAGAAAAAGGTTATAATCAATGCCCTTAAATTTGCCCCCAACCCTAAGTTTGTCCTTAGTTGGCACCATTATGGTTAAATTGACGTCCACGACGGTTCATTCTATCGTCATTGACCCAATGGTAGTCTTTTCTCTTTTTGGTGGTTCCACTCACCTATTAGTTATTTTAATTTAGCCTCTAGGTCGCCCTATCTAAGATCTGACCACAAACCCACAACTCATTTGATCTTATACTTAATGAGTTAAGTTCGATTACTCGGCGTGTTGGCTGGCTTTAATACCAAATGATACAAATCTATGTGTAGAACTCATCCTTGAAAACTGGCTTGTAAGGGTAGGGTGCCCAAGAGCTTATGTATACATAATTAAGCTTACTCTTATTCCATGTGGAACATTAGGATCATAATAGTTTCTCATGTCCCTATAATTTGGCTTAAATGATTTAATTGTGAAGGAAATTTATAAATTTGGTATCAAAACTTCGGATTGGAAAAAGATCTATTGAATAAATCTTGGGAAAAGAGAAAAGAAAATAAAAAAGTTATAATGTTGCAATTTTTCTTTTCATAAGTTGACTTGGCCACCATTTCAATCCAATTGTCATACTTGGCCTTGATTCCAAAAGTATGAGAATTGAGAGGTTAGGTCATCTAGTTCAATTTTTGATGAAGCAAGGTCCGCATAGACCTCTCATATGAATTTTCATTTGAATGGGGTGGAAGGTGAGGTCGAGAATTTAAGTGTTCATTTGGTATTGTAAGATGTAGATTTTAATTGTAGAATTTTTGTGATATATACTCTTAACTAAAAAGTTATAGAGTGTTTTGAGTGTTTGGTAAAATTACAAAGAATAATGGTTGAAAGTTTTTGATTTATAAGCATGAATAATGAATCCTAGATTTCTTTCCTAAAAGTTCTAAATTTTATTATTAACCTTAAAGTTGAAAGCACTTTAGCAATATTTTGGCAATTTCTGCTTAGAGCTTTAAGGCCCTTAAAGTATTTTAACAGTTATTGATGTGGTCTAATTATTTATTGCAATAATTAAATTATATATATAAAAACCATGAATAGCAACACTAAACGGACTCTAAGATTCAATGGATGTATGAATAATTTAATAAGTAAAAAAAATGAGGCCAAGCTGTTTCCAAATCAATATCCTAATTAAAAAAATAAAAAAAAGAGGTAAAAGCAGGATAAGTTGAACCTCTTTTTTTGTTTCGTTGTTTATAAAAGAAGGAAATTTTAAGATGGAATGGCCATATTGGTCTATTTATGAAACGGTCCCAACTGTTAGCTATTTATGGAACGTGAAAGCAAATTATAAAATAAAATAAAAAATGCAAAGAGTAATAATAGTCCCATGCTTTTACCACGGCGCATTTTTGGTGCGGTAGTCACTTCACAAGTATAAATGCTTGTGAGGTGTGAGGGGTAAAGGTCGGGGTTCAAATCTCTAAGAGGGAGCTGCACACACATATACACTTAGATTAGATTAGAGTAGAAATTTTATCTTGTATAAATTTTTTTTTTTTTTTAAGTCTCATGCTTTTTATTATACACTCATTGGCATTGTACATATATGTCCTTAGTAAACAATAAAATTTTATAAAAAATAATGTTTAAAAACGTGATTTCAAAAGGTATGTGGTATAGCCATTTTAAACGTGACACAAATGTATATAATTTCTGTATGGATGTAGATCTCAAATTCTCAACCCACCTAGAAAGATTACTTTGACTTTTCGGATGGCTATAACACTCATAAAATCATTGGTGTAAGAACAATGCCAAAGGGAAAAGGAGTACTTAATTACATTTGTGTTTGAGATGAGTTGAATTTTCCAGCTTATCTCTATTTTTAGCTTCTTTTTTTTTTTTTTTTTTTTTCTATTATTCATAGAATTTATTACATTTTTTGATACCAGTCATAGGTCTTATTACACTTTTTGATATTATTTATGAGTCTCATTGTACTATTCAGCTTATTTTTTAACATTTTTTTTTTTTTTTACATTTTCAACAAAAAAATTTTCAATTTTAACTAAATAAACAATTTCAAACCGACTATATATATATATATATATATATTCATATATATATATATATATATATATATATTCATATGTGGTTCTGTTCAATCTAATGTTTATGGGCTTTGCTTTTTTGAGTGAAGAAAACTAGAAGTAAGCGTCCCAAATTTGAATTGTATATGTGGGGAAGTCATTGACTTTATGAATTGTTACGCGCCATACGTGCATGCATCGCTAAAGGCCAGCCTAAGGCTATTTATTGTATACGCGGGGACAAGTGATCATTGACTGTCTATATGAATATTTTTGTAGGTTTGGTTCCAACCTACAATTTCCCAAAACTGATTATTTTTTTCAAAGTCTATTAGTTTTAAGAGAAAAATTAATTGATATACTAAGGATATTGGTTTAAGAAGTGTTTTAAAATTTTTTATAAATAAAAAAAAAAATATTTAATTTTTTTGATAATTTTTTATATTCCTCGTAAGAATAATATCAAAACTTTTTAAAAATAATTCATTAATAAATATCGTAATTTTAAATGTTTGGAAAGTTTGGTTAAATCAACATGCACATAAAGGCCTCATATATACTCAAAAATTTTGCGGCGACAAATGGCGGCTATAAAACTTCATTGAAGTCATACAAGACGCGGTCCTTGTCTATCTTAGATTTCTAGCCATATTGGTGTGTCCTCGTTTATTGATAACATATTACTTTTTTTTTTATAGGGATAACATATTACTTGAACTTATGATGTTAGTTTTATTATAATTATTTATTATCATATACTAACACAATATATGAAGCTTTCTTTTTAATGTAGTTGCAAATATCTAAGTCATCATTGGACGTCAAAATTTTTTATCAGTTAGAGCCCACGATTAATATTTTTGATGCATTTTTTTTTTTTATAAAGAAAACGGCTAAAATACCATTCACACCTAGTCAAAAATGACAGCGTTCATTTGTTCTTGTGGTGACATTAACTTTTGTTGATTATTATCATTTGGCTCAATGGATAAGAATTCAATTCAAAGAAAACCAGAGACAAAAGCAGCTCCAGAAATTATCCGTAAATTACACAATAATATCCGTCAATAGCTCAGACAAAATATTGACTTCTCCTGCTCTCCATCTCATTAGTTCTGTTAAATATATAACTCATAGAAAATGGTTAAGTGATTTGCATGTAACCACTTTACTGTAAAAAAAAATTATTTTAAAAATAATACAAACATGGCATATGATCATTTTTTTAACCAATTATAGTTAATGAAATTAAGATGAATGAGTGAATTTGGATAATTCTACCTTATAGTCAAGGATACAAAATTGATAGTACGACATATGGGATTTGTTTACAACTAGCTGATCCAAACTATAGGGATCTTTTTACTTAATTTTTTAATATACAGATATCAATAAATGAGATATTGGAATTTCTTTAAAATTTTTATAAAATATTATGAGAATAGTATTTATATTTTATATAAGTTGATGGTACGTGGATCGCTACTTAGTGAATTACATACATTAATACACTATTGATCAATAATATATATATATATATATATATATAATTAATTAATTATTCAGCTTGCCACTTTTATTGTGCTGTCTTGTTGGTAAAGCATATAATTTCTAGACAACATTAGTAGAATATTAGTAAAAGTAATAAAATATATTGTGTAGAACCGTAGATGGTCGACCTTACTTAATTTGTTCAAGATTCATAATTAATGCAAAAAATTTGTGGCTAAAGCTTAATGGTTGTTGTGTTGTATTCCAATTCTTAAAACTTTTAATATATTAACCATCCGTCCCTGAAAAGTTAGCAATTATCTAGCCATTAGATAGAAGATAACCCCTCTTTATTTCTATCTCTATTAAGAGCATTGGTATCGGGAGTTAAAACTCCAGATATGCTAAAATTTAGCATCAAAGTCCATAAAACTCACATTACCCGGACTTGTAAACCCAAAAAATTTACAATTGTGCTATAGTACCATCCTAAATTTATGATAGTATTGTAGCAACGTTCTAAAACAATTTAATACTTTTTTATTCCCCACCTATAAATATTTGCCTCTTTCACTCTCCTCATCAATCTCTCATCTCATCTCCTCTCTCTCTTTCTCTCCATTCCAAGCCTCCGTCTTTCACGGTGGTGGTTTTTATTTGGCGTGAGTCATGGGTTTGGTGGTGCATGGAGGTTTCTAGTGGTAACGTGGGTTTGGTGTGGGTCTTATTATTATGCTTCTCTGGGGGCGTGGTTTGGTGGGTCATGTGATGGAGACATGGTGGCATGGGTACTATGATGGTGGCAGGTGGCAAGGTTGAGATCGTATGTTTGAGATTGGCATGGTGGCGTGGAGGTTGGCGTGGTAGAGATTGGCATGGAGACCCGCATGGAGAGGGGTTTTTTTTTTGGTGGTTGTTGTGGCCAGTGTTTGGGTTTGGTTGTTGTGTGGTTTTTGGGTTTGGTGGTAGCATGGTGGCTGGTTTTTTTTGGTTGTTGTGGTGGTTTCTTGTTGTGGCCGAAGCTGTGGCTATAGTGTTTGATGGGTGTTTGGTCCATCTGGATATGGGGTGGTGGGTTTTGATTATGTTCTATGGGTTTGATTCCCATCGTGGCTATGGTTGTAGTGTCTAGTGGGTTTTTTAGTGGTGGTTTTGTGGGTGGAGGTGGTGGTGGATTTTATGGGTTTTGTTCTCGATGGGAGGGGTGGGTTTTTTTCACAGTGGTGGTGATGGGTTTTTTCACAGTGGTGGTGGTGGGTTTCTTGTGGCAGAGGTGGTGTTGATGGGTTTTTTTGTGTTGGTGGTGGTGGGTTTCTTGTTTCAGAGGTGATGGTGATGGGTGGTTGAAAGAGAGAGACAGTGAGGAAAAGATAAAAAGAATGATGAGAGAGAAGAGAGAGAGAGAGATTGGATTATATTATTTTATTGAGCAGTATATATTATTTTAATGAGTTGAATAGGAAAATAAAAGTTGGGATATTGGGTATGTTGTAAAATGATATGGTATAATAGATAAAGTAGTTTTTAAGATAGTAAAATGAGATTTTTCTAAGAAACCGAGTGCTAATGCTCTATCCGAGTGAAGACAGCTTGCTGGAAAGCACATATATCTTATCTACCTCAATCCTCAAATGCAACTTGGTTTCACGCTTCTTTCTCAGCATTTACTAGGTGCTAAATTGCTAATGCCTCAGTTGCCTTTGCTGAATTAGTCATAACTTTCTTCGTCATTGCATGCACTCCTTCCCCTTGCTAAATAGCCATGCATGCAAGTACGTCAAACGTCTGGTGAGCTTCATGGTTATGCTAAACTTTTTCATGAAAGAGTTTTGTTCTAACTTCATCATGTAGTCCCTTAAATTAAACAAACTGTGAGAAGATTTTACACTTTCTCTCCTTCCATTTTCTCAATAATTCCAGCTATTAGAGAAATTTTGACCAATATAGAAAACTAAGCAATCAACTTCAAATTTTGGGACTAAGATTGTTGTTGTTAAAACTTAAAACGAAAACTTAGCAATGAATTGGTCCGCTAAGAACATAAAAGTGTAAAAATCTAAAATTGGCCCTCACTTTTTTTCAGGTAGCCTTGTTTCAAAGTCACTAGTAACCCTCCAACCCCAAGTCTATTCTTATCTGGCACCATTATGGTTTAAGGGTCAACTAACCAATTTTTGTGTGATCCCTAGAATTTGGCTTAAACGATCTAATTGTGGTGGAAATTTACAAATTTAATATCAAAATTTCAAAGTGGAAAAAATCTATTAAATTAATAACTCCTGGAACAAAAAAAAGAAAATACAAAAGTTATTATGTTGCAATTTTTCTTTTTTCAAAAGTACTTGGCCACAATTTCAATCCAATTGTCATACTTGGCCTTGATTCCAAAAGTATGACAATTGAGAGGTTAGGTCATCTACTTCAACTTTTGATGAAGTGCGGTTCGCACAGATCTCTCATATGATTTTCCACATGAATAGAGTGGAAGGTGAGGTCGAGAATTTAAGTGTTCATTTGGTATTGTAAGAAGTAGAGTTTTAATTGTATATATATATATATATATATATTGTTATAGAACAGTAACTAAAAATTTATATAGCGTTTTGAGTGTTTGGTAAATTTACAGAGAATGATGCTTGAAATTTTTTGATTTATAAGCATGAAAAATGAACCCTAGATTTCTTTCCTAAGAAGTTCTAAATTTCATTTTTAACCTTTAAGTTGAGAGTTTAAGAAGCACTTTAGCGATATTTTGGAAATTTCTACTAAGAGCTTTAATGCCTTAAAATATTTTAATATCCCTTGAAATGTATTAAAAGTCTTATAGCTCAATAATATTTTTTAGTTTGATCATTTATAAAAAGAAGTAGGGTTCAAATTCCTTACCCCTATTTATTGTAACAATTAAATTATAAAAAAAAAAAAAAAAAAAAAACAGACGGACCTAAGACTTAATGGATGTATGAATAACTTATTGTTTTTAAATAATTAGGTGAAGCTGTTTCCAAAGAAATATCCTAAAACTTTAAAAAATATAAAATAAAATACAAGCAGTACAAATTGAACCTTTTCTTTTTTAGTGTACTACTTGTAGTCGTTTAGAACAATGCCTAAGGGAGAAGGAGACCTTAATTACATATAGTTGGTTCTGTTCTGTCAATATGGCTTGCTTTTAAGTAAAGAAAATGAGAAGCATCCCAAATGACCTAACCATGCTGTGGGTTGAATTGATACGTCATGCTTTGCTGATGCCTAAGGCCTATACCTCCTCTTGAAAAATTTTAATACCACAACCAAGTCCACACCTATTTGTTGAACTATATCATGATTTATGAGTGGTGGAAGTCAATGTAAGAAAAAAAAAAGTCATTGTTTAATTATATGAAGGATTGTGTTAACTGGCACCAAATTTTTTTTTTTTTTTTACTTTTTTCTAACAAAATTTGTTTTTTTTTGCAATTTTGGTCATTTTTTCATTTTTGTAGGTACTATTTAGTGTCTTTTTAGACTTTTTCTGACAAAATTTTGTCTTTTTTGCACTTAATAAGTACCAAGCGGTGCTTGTTAACATTTTCCTTATATGAATATGTGTAGGTTTGTTCAACTCACTATTCACGGCTCAAACCCCAAACAAACCCCAAACGAAAACTTTGGTTTCAACCCCCACAATTTCCCAAAAGTGATTCGTTTCTAGAAGTCTATTAGTTTTCATTGTTTGGAAAGTTTGGTTAACTCCCTGGTTCTGGAGAGTGAAGCTAGCTAGGTTGGTGTTGGTGGCATGGAGCTTTTTTTGCCTGAATAAGCACGTAAAGGCCTCATACTTAAATTCTGTGGCACAAAATGCTGCCTATAAAACTTCATTGAAGCCATACAAGACGTGGTCCTTGTCTATATCTTAGCTTTCAAGCCATATTGACGCGTTCTCTTTTTATAATCATCATACTAACACAATGAAGCTTTCTTTTTAACGTAGTTGCATGCGAAGTTCTAAGTCATTGGATGTCAAAATAATAATAATAATAATGATTGAGTTAATTAAAACTCACAATATTAATATTTTTGATGGGTTTTTTAATAAAAACGCTAAAATACCATTCATACATAGTAAAATATGACAATGTTCAAATGGAATACAAATTTTCTATACCAATTTTTATCTAAGAAGCACGGGTGCGTTTTCGGATTCGGATTCAGGTGCGGGTGTGGGTGTGGCGGGATGCGGTAATTAAAAAATTATTAAAAATATTTTTATTTATATTTTCTATATATTACTAAGCATACTTTTTCATATAATTGTAAATATATACCAATTTAAAAGTAATAGTGGATAATAACTAAAAGATGATATTCATAAATTAGAATACAACTCACAAGTTCATTTTTATTTTATTTTTTTACATTTATTTCAGCCATGATTTTGGCCAATTTTGGTAGATTTCGGCCGATATCGGCTGGTTTCAGTAAATTTCGATCGGTTTCAACCAATTTCGGTTGGAATTGGAACCGAATCGCGCGTGTTAGCGTGAATTGGAAAAAAAAAGGGGGCGAATCGGCGTGTCAGAGGAGTGTCACTGCGTTGGATGCGAGTGCGACGCCCATTTTGCCGCGTCGGAGCATCATAGATTTTTATGTTCCACTCTATGTTCCACCAATCACAACTTGTAATGTATTTGTTAAACTTTTCTTATAAAATAAGCAAAGTTTAAAATAGAAAAAAAAATAAACAAATGATAAGTTGTAATTGGTAGAACATAAGGTGGAACACAAAAAATAGTACAGAGAATTTGTATTCGTTCATATGTTCTTGTGGTGACATTAACTTTTGCTAATTATTATTATTTGGCTCAACGGATAAGTTCAATTCAAAGAAAACCGGAAACAAAGGCAACTCCGAAATTATCCGTCAATAGCTCAAACAAAATTGACCTTTACCTTATTTCTGTTAAATGTATAACTCACAAAAAATGGTCACGTGGTGTGCAAAACATAGTCACGTAGTGTGCATGTAACCTCTTTTTTTTTTTCTTTTTTTTTTTTCTTTTTTTAATCAGGTGCATGTAACCCTCTTAATTGTAAAAGAAATTATTTTAAAAATAATATGAGCATACCATATGACCTTATTTTATCAATTATAGTTAACAAAATTAAGATGAATGGTCAATTTGGATAATTATACCTCATGATCAATAATACAAAATTGATAGTATATGGGATTAGTTTATAGCTAGCTGATCCAAACTCCAAGGATAGATGTTTTTGCATTTTACTCATTAAAAAAAAAAAATACAAATATCAACAAATGAGAGATTGGAATTTCTTAAAATTTTAATAAAATATTATGAGAATATATATATATATATATATATATATATAAGCTGATGGTAATCACTACTTAGTGAATTACATACATTAATATATATACATGTAATCAAAGTAGTAAAATACATGTGATCACTACTTAGTGAATAACATTCATTAATATATATACATGTAATCAAAGTAGTAAAATTCATGTGATCGACTATGGCAAATTAATTTGTTGAAGATTCATGCAAAATATTTGGAACTAAGGCTTAGCTGAATAGCTGTTGTTACGTTTTATTCCAATTCTAAAATTTTTAATATATTAAGCAGTCATCCTCAAAATGTTAGCAACTGCCTAGCCAATAGATAGTCCCACTTATTTATATATGTTTCTATAAACCCAACTAAAGAGTGAAGACAGCTTGCTGACAAGAGAATTATTGATGACAAAAAGCCTCCAATATCATTCACGATCTCCACACAGTTCCAAACTCACTTGTTGAACAGGATTTCTTACCACTTCCATAGTTTTTTTATTTTTTTTATTTTTTTATTTTTTGTGTTAAAATTAAGGGGTGTTTGGTTTACTATGATGTGTTCTTGATGTGACATTAAAGTTTTTGATTTATTTAATTTTTTCTAACATTATCATATAATTTAAAATTACAAGATATATCACATCATCTTAATTTCATCACTTTCCTAAAAAATATAATATTTTATTTTTGTATTGAAATTACATTAATATAATTGTAATAACGTAATATTATGGCGTAATGTAATATTATGACATATTGTAATATCACGACGAACTAAACGCAGTAAAGAGAAAAATAGTGAAAAGAAGTAAGAAAAAGATCAGTGGAGACAGAATTACGTGGAAAGCACATATACTTATCTCCCATAAATGCAGCATGGTTTCACGCTTCTTTCTCAGGGTTTACGAAATGCTAATGCCTCAGTTGCCTCTACTGAATTAGTCATAACTTTCTTTGTCATTGCCATGCATGCATGCATGCATGAAGTCCCTTAAAATAACCAAACTTTGAGAAGATTTTACATTTTCTGATCTCCTTCCCTTTTTCTCAAGAATTCCAGCTATTAGAAATTTTGACCAATATAGAAAACTAAACTATCAGCTTCAAAATTTGGGATTAAGATTATTGTTGTTATATCGAAAACTTAGCAATGAATTCAACATGATATCTAATAATGAAATATACATCTCGTTGTAGTTATAGGAGCTGATAGGGAATTTTTTTAACTAATAAATTCTTTTTAACTCCGTTTGTCCTTCATGGTAAAAGTACCCTTTGGATTTAGAGTATCCTTCAGGGGAAAGGATACCCTTCGGGTTGGAGGTCCCTTTTCAAGTCTTACACCAACGAAGATGTAGGGGACTTAGATCAGGTGATCAGTACCGGCCCACCAAACTTAGGCCCAAATATGTAAGCCAAAGCTAACCCAGGGGATTGGGGCCAGCCTGAATCCTGTGGGGATGGGCCCAGTCCAACAATAAGTGTGTTAGGATTTGGAGGGCGATACTCTGTGAACTCGTTAAGTGTTCGGTCGCATCTCAACTCACTACTAACTGTCAAGACAGTACGAAATTAACGAGGAAGTAGAGAAGTTTAGATAGTCACCGAGCACTAGAAGTGCTTTTAGGAAGTCCTTGTCGAGCACTATTTGGCATCTAGAACAAGTGTCAAGAGAATCCTCAGAAAATGTATTAATTCCTTGGGATTTTGGGTGAAAGTGGGATTGCATGGAACTTGGCGAAATGGTAATGATTTGAATCCCACTCAAAGGAGAGTATATAAGGGGAGAGAAGAAGTAAGCAAGAGGTAAGAAAAAGGAGAGGAAAAAAGTAAACACTAGGAGAGAGAACAAAAGAACTAAGAGAGAGATACATGAGAGAGGAGAAGAGGCAAGCTCTAAGATGGAAAGCGTTTTTGGGCTAGCAACCACCCAAGCATTGGTAGTTAGGCTATTCAGGCTTCGCTTGAGGCCAACCTGTAGGACTGTGAGGAATCCCACCAACAAACAAATTTGGAGCCCAAATTCACCCTTATACTTATCTACATTAGTAGGGTTGGGGCACCATAGAAGACAACTTCCCTACTCCATCCATTTCTCCCGTTGGGTTATTCGATACCAATGGTGGATTACACTTAGTCCCACGTCATTTGCATGTCCTCCACTCATGCATCCCTATATGGAAAGAACTTGCATACCACTTCCAACGATCCTTCTACATATTTGTATCCTCTTAGTATGGGAAGTAAAGCCCTAAGATCTCAGAACATTAACTCCATATCTTCCCTATAAGGAAAGATCCTATGTTCATAGGATCTTAGTCAGCCATACACCATTATATAAGCACCAAGTCTCCCCTTCTTCAAGGTATGTGCAATTTCCTAACTCTTACACTTTTTGGGTTATTGAAGATTCTTCTATTACTAACTTAACTTTCGGAAGATCTTTGGTTGGCACCCTACCTATGCTCTTTATAAATTCTTCAGGTACCCTAATTGGCGTGCATGTGAATTATCAACTCACTGACAATTTTGTGCATTATTAGGAGTTATGGAAAAATCTTGATAGTTGATAGGCCAAGTTACTTTTTGTATCTTCTTTCTTTAGGGCATTTTGCATTTCTTTAACCCAAAAATGATATAGAATGACTCATAGAAAAGAAAAGGGACATTTTTTTTTGGGACTTTAAAGTCTTTAATTAATTGTTATATTATTTGTTCACTCAATTGACTTGGCTCTTCAGGTCCAAATTCCACTCACGCAAAATTACATGCAAATCTAATGTTATCTTGCTAGCTAAAGTATGACTATTAAATTCATTAAAAATTGATAATCAAAAAAGACATTTGAAAAACTTTTATTTGAAGATTGTCTAAGATCTCTAAATTATTAAAATAAGTGGACCTAGTTCCCCCAAAAAAGTGAATTCTTTCACTTTGTCATTCCTTTTATTTTCATGAAAAAAAGAAAGCGATGCATGTAGTTGTAAATCATGGACTAATAATCTCCATAAATTTTTTTTCCAACGGATGAACTTCACAACTTCCCTATAATTTACGAAATTTTGAAAATGATTCTTGACCTAATGGGATAAGGTCATTACTAAGAAACTTCATTCTAGGGTTCGAATTCATGTATATTATGTACCTATCTACCTCTACCTGTACAAGTGTGTGCTTAGAGCATCTCCAATAGGCTCTCCAAAGCCAATTATGGAGAGTAAACAAAAAAAAAAAAAAAAAAAAAAAACCCTCCAACAGCCTCTCCATCTCCAATTTTTTTATTTTATAGATTTGCTACAGTAGCTCTCTTGAACTGGAGAGCAATGTAACAATTACTGCAGCAACTCCAAACATATTTCACTCTTAAAATAGTCACAGGTTGAATAAAATAATAATTCTTTCTCTCTCATCCCTTTTCTCTTTCGTTCTTCACTCTCTCGTGCTTCTCTATCTCAACGGTTACAAACTAAAACATACCACAATCAAACCAGACCAAAAAAAAAAAAAAAAAACATGTAGAACGCCGATCTGACCAATATGGTGATTAAGCTGCATGTTCTTAGAAGTGGGGAGGAGGACGAGCGATGATGGAGCGAACCAAGCGGCGTTCATGAACGCGGATTTAAAAGGCTAACTCTCTCTAATCTTTGTTCTCTGCCGGTGATCTATGTGTGTATGAGAGAGAATTTGTTTGTGTGAGATAGAGGGAGAGAAATATGTGTGTGTGTGTGTGCGTGTATGTGTGTGTAAGAGAAAGAGAAAGAAAGAGAGAGGGAGAAGTGGAGATATGTTCCGGAGATCAAGAACTAGGAAAAAAAAAGTCAAAAAAAGAGTGAAGATAGATATAGGGGTAGGTGTACGTATGTGGAAAAGAAAAAAGAAAAGAGAAAAAGTATGGATGAAAAAAAAAAAAAACTAAAGAAAGAAAGGAAAAATAATATAAGGAATAAGAAATCAAAATTGAGTAATATTACTATGATATTTTTATAATAAATTTTAAGTGACAGATTGTTATTAGTTGATATTGGTGAGTAAAAAAATAATTTAAGTGGTAGGTTCAAATTAGAACTAGTAACAACTTACCATATAACATTTTGTTGTGAAAGTATTGCGAAAACATGTTATAGACGCAACATTTCTCATTAAAAAAAAATATAATAAAAAAAAAGAATGGGTAATTGTCCCACATTGCTTAAGAGAGTGTGTTGTATATAGTATAACTTGCCCCACCCTTCCTTAAAAGTTACCATGGCTTTTGAGTGGAGTTGTGGTGTGCCTTTGTATTAGAACCCCTTTCTCTTTCTCTTGCGTGTGTGTGTTTGTTTCTAAAAAAAAAAGAATGGGTAATTATCCCACATTGCTTAAGAGAGTGTGTTGTGTGTAATATAATTTGCCCCACCCTCCCTTAAAAGTTACCATGACTTTTGAGTGAAGTTGTGGTGTGCCTTTGTGTTAGAATCCCTTTCTCTCTCCCTTGTGTGTGTGTGTTTGTTTCTAAAATATATATATATATATATATATATATAATTGTTAATGTTGTTTGGAATTTGAAAAATATAGATGAATGAAGAAATATTAAAAAAAATAATAATAATGAAGAAATAATATTTTAATGGAATAGAAAAAAAGATGGAGAGTCTGATGGAAAGTGTATTTGAAAAAGTGAGTAGGTAAAAGGAAAAAGTCATTATTCATTCTTTAAACAGTATAAAAATTTAGAGAGACTGTTGGAGATGCTCTTATATATATGTTTAATTAGTTCTCACAGTACAGGAAGTACAGGAAATAAGGCTTTTAAAATATATATATATCAGTACTTGTTCCAATATATATATATATATATATTTATATATATCATTACAGAAAATATGTTTGTAACTTTATGTCAACGTTTATAAACTAAATTTTGGTTGTTAAGAGTATTGGTCCAGATTAATTATAGTACTTGAACTATTGTACCAAAGACTTGTTACGCAAATTTTTACTTGTACTACAACTTCACAACTTACGAGTTTAAAAATCCTAAAACCTTGAAAATTAATTGAAAAACAAACCAATTCGTTGGCCAAAACCAACACAGATTGAGTTGGAATTCAACTCTTAAAAGTTAATATTATATAAGTTGTTTTAGGTGTTTAATTAGGTAAAAGGAAACTTCAATTAGGTAAAAGGAAACAAGAACCAATCACCCTAAGTAAGGTGGTTAGCTTTGAGGTTGATGTTATACCAACCCAAATTAACCAAACCAAATAAGTTGCAGTTAGATAACACGTAACTTTCATATTAATAATAATATGTTGTAAACATCAAATTCCAATAGAACTAGTGGTATTAACTATTAATACTCTCGATAAACATTTTTCTTTATCGGTTTCACATGTAATTTACCGTTAATTGGACTCCCATCATCAAATAGATGCGTAACAAATAAAATTTGCAGGAGATACTTTTATTCCATGGTATCTAATAAATTATTGGGAATGTGATAAAGAACCTGAATATCCGAGAATATAAGTATCTCTAGGAATTTCATAAGGTTTTTAGGAATGTGAGATCTCTGTATTAGGTTTATTTTTAGTGATTAAATTCTAAAAAGATGCGGTGTAAAACCTAAGTTTTACATCCTCTAATCCCAACATGCTACATCATTTTATTACATATTAAAGAATAAACATAACCACACACAATCAATTCTAATACTTATATGAAAATCCATCCAAACTAGAAGTTTATTAAGTACCCGTTTGGTTTCGGCGTTTACTGCGTTTTAGCGTTTGTGTTTTGGGCATGGGACCCACGCTATAGTTGCACGCAGTAAACGCGTCCTTCTTCTTCTTCTTCTTTTTTTTTTTTTTTTAGCCGTTAACGTTGACTTTTCCTGTGAACAGTGCACCCGTGTACTGTTCATGGGTCCCACAAATTTCATTTTTAGCAATTTTTTAATTAAAAATTGGTCTCACGGTACTATTCACACATTTAAAAATTATTTTGCTACAGTGTTTTCAATTTCAGTTTTCAGTTTCAGCAAAAATAAACTCAATTCAAACGGACCCTAAGATGTTATTAGATGTGGTAAAATATATTGATTTTTAAGTAAAAAGATGATGTGGCAATCTCTAATTGAATGGTATAAACCGTGGGTTTTACACCCCTCCTTACCCAATTTGGACTCTTATTTTTAAGAACATTATATATATATTTATATATGGCAAAACTTAGGTACAATACCTTACGTATAACACATTAGGTTTTTCTCTTAAAATTCTGACACGTGGCTATTTAATAATCATGTCTAAACGGCGTTAATAAAAAATAAAAAAAATAAAAAAAATAAAAAAATAAAAACTCTAGTCCCCTGAAATCAAAGAAATGCAAAATGCTAAAGCTCTTTCAACACCATGGACAGCTGCTCAATCTCTTCTCTCTGCAATCCAAATCACCACAACTGAGCAACGGTAGCACTGGAGTTAGAAAAAAGGGGGGGGGGGGGGGTTTCAATAATTCATTGGGTTTATGCTGGGTCTTGTGCAAATTTGTTTGTGCTTTAGATGAATTTTCTAACTGGAAATAGTTAGTCTTTAATGCCGTTTAATGAAAATGTTAATGAGACATATGACAGAGTTTTAAAAAGGGAACTTAAGGTACTACATCTAAGATATTGTGCATAAGTTTTGCTCATCTAAATATATAACATGTCATATATAAGTAAAGAAAAAAAATATATTAATGAAGAAAAAAACTGTCATATATGAGTAAAATAAACCAAAATAATAAAAAAATTGTTAAAATAAAATAATAATAAAATGTTATATACGAGTGAAGTAATAAAAAAAGGGTTTAGGAAAAAGAATAATGATTCGTTCACATATCAGTCAAAATCCCAATACAGGATAGAAAGAATAGACTAAAACGAGTGAAATGAGATGGAATTTAAATTGAGATAGAATAGATAGGTGATTTGTAGTGTAGCCCTTGTTACCAAATTGGCAGGTTGGAATGAAATTTTTTGGCTATTTCAACACAACTATCAACTATTAACCTTATCACACACGCTCTGCACGTGCAATAATACATTTTTTTATTTTATTTTGAGTTTAATATAGTTTTTTAATTTGAATTTATCTATTATTAGTGAGGTTATATAGGAAATGATTTTTATAAAACTAAAAATTAAGATTTGGAATTGAATAAACTACTAGGTTTAGTGTGTGCTAGTTTTTAGGGACAAAATGTATCAAATGTATGTTAAAGCTGGTTTTTGATCCCAACAGCGAAACACAACGTTGGTTTCGGCGTCCTTTCCGTTTTGAAGAGATGTGGCTGGCGGATAGGGGTTGCAATGACATTGTCTTAGGAGCCTGGGAAGTTCAACAAGATGGGAATCCTATGTTTAAGGTGTCCAAGAAGCTCAAAAAATGTAAAAAAAATGCTCAAGTCATGGAGCAAAGATCACTTTGGCAGTGTTAAGAGACAAATAGCCAAGACAAAGGAGTTGTTATGGAAAGTGGAAGAGGAAGCAGCCAAAGGTGGAAATTATGGGAATGTGACCCATCTTAGAAAGGAACTTAATATCTTGCTGGATAAAGAGAGTAGAATGTGGAGGCAGAGAGATAGAATACAGTGGGTGGCAAAGGGAGATAAAAACACCAAATATTTTCATGCAGTGGCCACCCAAAGGAAAAGAAGAAACTTCATTAAAGGTATAAAAGACTCTGAAGGAACTTGGCAGACTGATGAAGGAGTTGTATCAGGCATTTTTGTGGAGTTTTTTACTAGTTTGTTCACCCAATCACAGCCCCATGATCTTGATTGTGTCCTTGAAGGAGTGAAAAGGGTTGTCACAGAGGAAATGAATGCGGAGTTGGTGAAGCCGTACACTATGGTAGAAATTGATACTGCCATTAAGCAAATGGCTCCTTTAAAAGCCCCAGGTTCAGACGGAATGCCTCCTCTTTTTTACCAATCCTTTTGGCATCATATTGGTCCAGAGGTGTCCGAAGCTGTCCTTTCTTGTCTAAACTCTGGTAATCTTCTTAAATCTATTAATCATACTTTCATTACTTTATTCCAAAAGTGAGTAATCCTGAAAGTGTCTCAGAATTTAGACCTATCAGTTTGTGCAATGTGCTTTATAAGATTATCAGCAAAGTTATTGCAAATCGCCTTAAACCTTTGTTAAATTCTATAGTCTCTGAAGCCCAAAGTGCATTTATAGCTTATAGACTTATCACAGATAATATTTTAATTGCTTTTGAGTCATTGCACTATATGAAAACCTCTAGCTCGGGCAAGGAAGGTTTTATGGCCTTGAAGTTCGATATGAGTAAGGCATATGACAGAGTGGAGTGGAGTTTCCTTGAAAAAATCATGTTGAAGATGGGGTTCCAAGATTCCTGGGTGGCTTTGATCATGCAATGTGTATCCACTGTGACCTATTCCATACTCTTAAATGGTGAACCAAAAGGATTCATCCGACCTTCTAGAGGGTTGAGGCAGGGTGATCCCCTGTCCCCTTTTCTCTTCTTGTTTTGTGCGGAGGGACTAAATGCTCTTCTCAACAAAGCAGCTGATAATGGGGAAATTAGGGGTTTATCTTTATGCCGTCAGGGGCCTAGGATTACTTACCTCTTTTTTGCAGATGATTGCCTCCTTTTTTGCAGGGCTAATAGAACTGAGTGTCATAAAATTCAGCAATTACTTGATTGGTATGAGGTTGCTTCGGGCCAATTGGTGAACAAGACTAAAACTACTCTCTTCTTTAGTCGTAACACATCGGAGGAGGTCCAACATGACGTTCAGGTCTTGCTAGGGGTGCCGGCTATCAAACATTATGAAAAATATCTTAGTTTGCCATCATTTGTGGGTAGACAAAAAAGAAAGCATGTTTCAATCAGATTAAAAAGCGGATTTGGGCAAAAATGCAAGGATGGAAGGAAAAGTTACTTTCTCAAGCCGGGAAGGAAGTCATGATCAAGGCGGTGATTCAATCTATTCCCACATACTCGATGAGTGTGTTTCAGCTACCTTTGGGTTTAATTAAAGATATTGAGGCGATGATCCGCAAATTTTGGTGGGGCAACCAAGATAACAAAAGGAGAATGCAGTGGGTGAAGTGGGATACTCTTTGTTCTCCTAAGTCTCTAGGAGGCAAGGGATTTTGGGATCTTCGACAGTTTAATGATGCCCTCCTCGGAAAACAAGTGTGGAGACTCTTGCATGAGAGAGATACGCTGCTGTATAAAGTGTTTAAACCGAAATATTTCCCATCTGGCAACATTCTGGAAGTAGACTTTAACCAGCAAAGTTCTTTTGCGTGGAAAAGTATTTTACATGCAAGAGAGGTCATTGGCAAGGGTGTACGGTGGAGAGTAGGAGATGGGTCATCCATAAACATTTGGAATCATAGGTGGCTGGATATTACAGGGGGAGGCAAGATTGCATCTCCCAATTTTAATCTGTCTCTGTCCACAGTCAAGGATCTTTTCATCCCTGGTACTAAAGTATGGAATAAGGAGCTTATTGAGCAGAATTTCTTACCATGGGAAGCTGAGCGTATTCAAAGTATCCCGGTGAGTCATTTTCCAATGGAGGACTTGCTTATTTGGCCACTCACCACTGATGGGAATTATTCGGTTAAAAGCGCTTACCAGTTGTTATCCTCGGAAAGTAGAGCTGCTCTGCCTAGTTCATCTGAAACAGAAGGTTATAAGCATTTTTGGAATGGAATTTGGAAGTTGCAAGTACCTAACAAAGTGAAGCATTTCTTGTGGAGAGCTTCAAGGGAGTCTTTGCCCACCAAGCTGAACCTGTTTTCACGGCATGTTCTACCGGACAAATTCTGTAATCTCTGTAAAGAACACCTTGAAGACACCATTCACTGCTTATGGTTGTGTGATGGAGTCAAAGGCATTTGGCTTTCGGACCCTGGTTTTAGCCCCCTACGGTCCAAGGTTTCCAAAAGCTTTGGTGATCTTGTCGAATTCGTGTTGGCAGAGACAAGTCCAAACGTTGCTGCTCTGTTTTCAATGGTTGCATGGTGTATTTGGGTTCGACGAAATAAACTGAAAGAGAAGCAGCCGGTTTGGGAAGTAGGGGAAACGGTGCGACGGGCTTGGGAGCTACTGCAGGAATTCCGAGACGTTCAGGACAGGCCATCTTGAACCTCCATTCAGTGCTTGAGACGGAAATGGAAGCCGCCGGGTTTAGGAGCTTACAAGCTCAACTTCGATGGCGCTAACTTTGAAGATTCTTCGAGTGCGGGACTGGGAGTGGTAGTGAGGGATGCAGAAGGCATGATTATTGCTGCACTGAGCCAAATCATTCCACTTCCTAGTTCTGTGGACTTGGTCGAAGCCTTAGCTGCTCAGAGAGCTCTTCTCTTTGCCCAGGAGCTTTGTCTTGGTCACGTGGAAGTGGAGGGTGATTCATTGAAGGTCATCACAGTTATTAATAATCCGCAACAAAATAGGACACAGTGGGGCCATGTAATTGAAGATATTAAAAAAGCTAGCTCTTGGTTCCCATCTTGCAGTTTCTGTCATGTATATAGGGGGGGCAATAGTTTAGCCCACTCCCTTGCTAAAAGAGCAGTTTTATCTGCTGATACAGATGTGTGGTTAGAAGAACTACCACAAGATTTAATTCATGTATTTCAGGTTGATTTACTTCAATAAAATTGACTTACCTGTTCCTCAAAATATATATATATATATATATATATATTTAGATAAAAAGCGTGCTAATTTAAAAAAAAAAAAGCTTCTCTCGTAGTTATTTTATTATTTAAATTTTGTTGAATTAAAATTTTAACCTTATTTTTTATTTTATAAGAATAATGATTATGTAATTAGATTAGAGGTATTTTTAACATTTTTCAAAGTCATAATTAACTTTTTCAATCCTCTTAATAAATAGATATATAAAAATATAATAAATTATTATGACAAAGAAAAAAAATAAGAGATGTATCATTTATCAAATATCAAATATTTGATATTTAACACATTAAATACCAAAAAAAAAACCCTATTTGATATTTAACACATTAAATACCAAAAAAAAAACCTTCTAATGAGAGGTGGTATAAATCCTTTAAATTTTGACACATGTAAACAATGTCATTCCATCTTTAGAACGGTACGACGGATGTACTATTTTTTTTTTTTCCTTCTCTCTCTCTCTCTCTCTTCATTTATGGCTCTTTCTTCTCTCTCTTTATTTTTCTTCTTTCTTTTTCTTCTTGCTTTCCACGCCACTCCCTTCATCTTCTCACCTCTCTTCAACCCTTCCTTTTTTACTTCTTCTTTCTTTCTCCAGAACCTTCACCTCTCCCTTTTTCTTTCCTTTTTTTTTTCCTTTTTTCTTTCCTGTCACTTTCTCTGCGCCTTCTCTATCTCTTTTTTTTTTCCTGTCACTCCCTCTCTGTCTTTTTTTTTTTCTCTGCCTAGGCCGTTGCTATTGAGATCGGCCGTCGCCGTGGAGTTCGGCCTCGCCGTGGAGTTCAGCCTCACCGATGAGGCCGTCGCCGTGGAGATCTCTGATTCTGATCTCCCTCTGTATTTTTTTCCCCTTCGGTTGTGGATTCCATGTGATTGTGATTATGGGTGAGTTGGTTCTTTTTCAAGCTCTTTTTTTTGGGATAGTTTTGTGTTAATTTTGGGGATATTTTTAAAGTAGTATTGGGTGGTGGTGGCGGCTGGTGGATTTTTGTTGGTGGTGGCGGGCTGTACCTGTGGGTGGTGGTGGCGGGCTGTCCTTGGGTATGGTGGTGGCGGGCTGTGCTGTGTATGGTGGGGTTTTGTTGAAGGTTTTGAGTTTTTTTTTTTTCCCCTTTTGTTGAGGTTTTTGAATTTAGAATTTGTTAAAGTGTCAGTGATTGTGGTCGTAGTTTATGGCGGTGGTTGTAGCGGTGGTTCTTGGTTGGTGGTTACTGCCACTTGGCTGTTTGGTAGTATATGGATTGGTTTTGAGTAAATATATTATTTTAATATTTAGAAAATGGCTCTCCGGGAAACAATTTATTGTAGAAAATGGCTCTCTCGCTCTCCAAAGAAGAACAAGAGGAGTTATCTCGGAGCAAGAAAAAAGTAAAAGATATCCGGTATGTAGGGTTCTGTGATGGGCAGGAGTCAGGCCCTTCGTCCCCAAACCGTGGGGTTGGTTCATGGAATCAGAGTATGTCCTTCAAGGACAAGCTTGTAGGCGAGATTCCAGGTGCCTACATTCAAGCTTTCAACTTTGGGGAGGCAATGGAAGATGATGCTGACTCGGATGAGGAAGTAGAAAATCTTAGACAGGGATTAGTAGCTGTGAAGTTTTCCAGTAATTTCAAGCAGCATATACGAGGTCCTTGGGCTCGAGCTCTCATCGTTAAGGTGTACGGGAAATCTGTGGGTTTTAACTTCCTTCAAAGCAAGCTTCTGGCTCTGTGGAAACCAGCGGGCAGATTGGATTGTGTTAACTTAGGTAATGGCTTTGTTCTCACGAGGCTCTCCTTGAAGGAAGATTTTGAAAATGTTCTAAAAAAGGGTCCATGGTTCATTGGAGGGCACTTCTTGTCTCTTAGACCATGGGAGCCGGATTTTAGATCGTCGTCGGCAAACATTTCTTCAGTTGCAGTCTGGGTTAGGCTCAATGAATTGCCGATTGAGTACTACAATGCAGAGGCACTTAAGCAGATAGGTAATGCTATTGGAAATGTGTTAAGGGTGGACTCATTCACAGCGTCGGAAAGCAGGGGCAAATTTGCTAGACTGTGTATTCAAATTGATGTACATGAGCCGCTGGTCACTGCCATTCTTATTGGTAAACGTGAACAATCAGTGTCCTATGAGGGAATACAAAATCTTTGTTTTGAGTGTGGGAGACTGGGGCATAGGCGTGAAGCTTGCCCGAATGTTGTCCGGCAAAACTCGCCGACGAGAGAAACGGAGGTAGAGGTAGAAGACAAAAGGAATGACCAAGAATGCAATATGCATGAGCAGGAACAGAATAGTGCAGAGGTGGGGCCAGACACTGTGCCTCAGGAGATCGTGCAAAAGGACTGTCCGCAGGAAGTGCATGGTGACACGTGTGGCCCTTGGGTAGTGGTTGGCCGCAGAAAGAATGAGACAAAAGCTCGCAGGAGTGGAGGGAACCATGTGAATCTGTTCAATGCACAAGTAGTTCGTGGGAACGTTAAGAATGAGTGGGCTTTTAAAGATAGTGGTGGGCCGTCTAGAGAGACAAAGAGAAAGTTATCTCCTTTAAGGTCTATTGATAAGGCTCAGGTGATAAATGTTATCCAGAATATTTCCAAAGAGCCCGTGGGATGGGCCCAGCCCCCTTCAAGCCAAAGCATAAGCCTGCAGAACACGGGCCAGGTGGAAAAGTGGCCCAATCTGAATAAAGGCCAAGGGAAGACCAGAAGCACTTCAGTGAAGGGCAAAAAAGCTATTGCCCGTGCTAGAGAGCCTAAGGCGCTGATAAAGAACGCTGTTGACTCCACTAATTTTCAAAAAGTAAGTTCTTCATCTCGTCCAAATTACCAGGCAAGTCCGTGCAGTGGTGTTCCAGATTCGAGTAGGATGTATGATTTTCAGTTTGGGTCAGAGGTGGGTTACAATTTGGGTGATTGTAGGGGCGGTCTGCCTGGGTTGAGCGCAAGCCGAGCCGTGAGCAAATCTGAAAAACACCATGGGATGTCCCATCCCCAAATTGAAAGTGAGGGTAAGGGAAGTTTGGAGGGAAGGAAAGGTGCGGAGGTGAATTCTCTTAGTAGAGGTGCCAATTGTGATGGAGGTGGAGGTGTTGATGATTTGAGATTTTCATCTGGTCATGATCTTCAAGCTGTTAATGGCTTCACAGGGAATGAAGATGGGGGTTTTTCAGCTCAAACTGGTAGTTGTAATTGGGAAAGAGCAGATAAAGGAGATGAGTCTGGGGATCGGATGGACTCGGAGGATAGAGGCGAAGCTGATGTCTCCGGATGATGTATGCTCCTCTCCAAATCCTTGTTTTATGAATATTATTGTTTGGAACTGTAGGGGTGCTTTGAAGCCCTCCTTTCAAAATCATGTTAGAGATTTGGAGCAAAATCATGACCCTGCAATTCTAGTGGTGATGGAGACTCGGGTTGGAGGGGAGAGAGCAAGGGCGATTACTGAAAATCTCCCTTTTGATGGAGCGGTTCACTCAGACACTATCGGATACTCTGGTGGATTGTGGGTTCTTTGGAAGTCAGAGAAGGTAGAGGTCTCTTCCTTAGCTAGCACAGAGCAAGAGATTCACATAACGGTGAAGGTACGTCCCTCAAATTTTACTTGGTTATTTACTGCTGTATATGCCAGCCCTAGGAGTGCTGAAAGGCACATATTATGGAATAACCTCATTAAAGTCGCAGACCTCCATAACATGCCTTGGGTGATAGCAGGGGATTTTAATGAACCTCTTATAGGGGATGATAAGTTTGGGGGGAGAGCTGTGAATGTTAGTCGGTCCTTGTTGTTTAAAGAATGTCTTGATTATTGTAATATGATTGATATTGGGTTCTCGGGTCCTCGGTTCACTTAGTCAAATAGAAGGGAAGTCCAGGCTCTGATACAGGAAAGGATTGACAGATTTTTTGTTAATCCTAGCTGGTGTGTTATGTATCCTGATGCCAAAGTGGTTCATCTCACAAGATGCCACTCGGATCACTGTCCCGTGTTATTAGAGATGATTCCGAGGGAAGCTCGTAGAAGGGAAAGGCCGTTTATGTTCCAAACGGGCTGGTTGTCGGATGTCACCTTTCCTAAGGTTGTCTCTCAGGCTTGGAGTCATGTTCCCAGGCTTGGTGAGGCAATTGAAAAGTTTACAAAGGAAGCCAAGATCTGGAATAGAACTCAATTTGGAAATATTTTTGTCCGGAAAAAGAATATTATGGCCAGACTTAATGGGATTCAGCGGTCTATCTCTGTGAAGCCTTCCTCTTTCCTTTTAAATCTTGAAAATGAGTTATTAAAGGAGTTGGATAGTGTGCTGGCTCAAGAAGAGGAGTTATGGGCTTTAAAATCCCGAGTGAATTGGATGATCCAGGGAGATAGGAACACCACTTTCTATCATGTGTCGACCTTGGTTAGAAGGAAAAGGAACAAAATCCTGGCTATCAAAAATAACAGTGGGGAGTGGTTGTCTGAGGAGAGTGCTGTGAAAGAGTTCTTTTGGAAAGGCTATGCTGACATTTATACGACATCCCTTGTTTCTGCCTCGGCCTCATCCAGCTCAAATTTTCAGTGGCAACCAAGGCTTTCGGAGGAAGAAAAACAAAGTGTGAGTGGGATGGTATCAGAAGAGGAGATTAAGACAGCTATGTGGTCTTTAAAACATTTTAAAGCCCCTGGCCCGGATGGGCTGCATGCAGGGTTTTTCCAAAGATTTTGGCTTGTGGTGGGGAAATCAGTGATGGAGGAAGTTAAGAGGGTGTTTGTGGAAAAAAGAGTTCCGGAGTATTTAAACAAGACCCACATTGCCTTAATTCCTAAAGTCCTAGGCCCGGAGACGTTGGGAAATTATAGGCCCATCAGTTTGTGCAATTCGGTGTATAAGGTGTTGACCAAGATCATTGTGGCTCGGCTAAGACCTCACTTGGGGAAATTAATTTCCCCTTTACAAACGGCTTTTGTTCCAGGCAGGAGAGGTTCTGATAATGTGATCATAGCTCAAGAGATTATACATTCCGTTAGTAAAAAGAAAGGGGGAGTTGGGTATATGGTGCTAAAAATAGATCTGGAGAAGGCGTATGATAAGATCGAATGGAGTTTCATTAGGGACATGCTCATGAGAGTCAATCTCCCAATGGATCTTCGGGACATTATCATGAGTTGTGTCTCCTCGGTCTCAACTTCAATCTTATTTAATGGAGAGGCTCTTGATCCGATTTACCCTTCTAGAGGGATAAGGCAAGGGGATCCTTTGTCCCCGTATTTATTTATTCTGTGCATGGACTATCTTGGGCAGTTGATTGAAGAAAAATGCCATGCAAACTTCTGGCAGCCAGTTAAGGCATCCCAAAGTGGCCCTTCCTTCTCCCATCTTCTCTTTGCTGATGATATCTTATTGTTTGCCAAAGCAGATCACATTAATTGCTCTGCGATTAGGGATGTGCTTGATGAATTTTGTAATCTCTCAGGGCAATCTCTTAGTGAAGTTAAGTCAAGAGTTTATTTCTCTCCAAATGTTGACAGAGACACTAAGGAGTCGTTGAGTGATATTCTTGGATTCGCTTCCACTCCTTCTCTTGGTAAATATTTGGGATTTCCTTTGAAGCATGCTGGTAGGTCAACTCAGGATTATAATTTTATTCTTGACAGAGTTAAGCAAAAGCTGGCTGGTTGGAAAGCGAGCATGTTGTCTTTGGCTGGTCGAACAGTCCTCATCCAAGCCTCATCAGCTGCTATCCCTTCGTATGTTATGCAGTGTTCTTCCTTGCCTGGAAAAATTTTGGAGGGGATAGATAGGGTCAACCGAAACTTTCTTTGGGGGTCTTCGGAGGAGAAAAAGAAAATGCATTGGATTGGTTGGCATAAGGTTACCAAACCAAAGGAGGAAGGGGGTCTCGGGTTGCAAGCTGCTAAAGGAAGAAATCTTGCTCTCCTTGCAAAACTTAATTGGAGATTTCATACTGAAGGTGAAGCTTTGTGGGCTCAAGTGTTACGAAGGAAATACTGTTCTGGTAGAAGATTGCGTGCTGCTAATCCCCATAAGCTTCCTTGTTCTTCTATTTGGGCAGCAATGAAAAAGGGGATGGATATTTTCAATAAGGGGAGTAGATGGTTGGTAGGTAGAGATAGTAATTTGTGAAAGTTCAAAAACGTGTACAAAAACACTTTTGAACGTTTAGACCCCCAAAAACCAACTTAACCAACACAAGCAATATGTCAAACAACTAGTGTGCGGAAACTTAACATATGCTATAATATGAAATTGGTTAAACAACTATCTAAGCCATAACAAAATAAAACCATAGCAGATAATGTAAAGGCAGAGATAGAGAGGAAGGAAGATGCAAACACAAAGATAACACCCGATGTGTTATCGAAGAGGAAACCGAAGACCTCGGCGAAAAACCTCTCCGCCGCCCTCCAAGCGGTAATCAATCCACTAGAAAATACAGTTGGGATACAAGGACAGCAATAGACCCTCCAAGCCTAATCTACCCAGTGCATCTAAGCCCTCCAAGCTTCTTGCTCCAACGAGGTTGCGCCGAACCTTTTTCTTTTCTAGCTTCCCGGATTTCGCTACTAGACCGTAGCATCAACCAATGAATATTGGCTCCTTCCTAACTGCTTCCTAGAACTCCAAACGACTGTCTCACAGAGATGATAATGGTGAGAACCAGGTTTGGTATAATGCCTCTCAAGGATTTGACAATGGAGAGGAAGAGAGTGAGGGAATTTGAAGAGACTCTAAGGTAGGGATTGTGTGTGAAACAATCTTGTTTTTCTTTAGGGTTTCTCTCTCAAAATTCTCTCTGGAAGCCCTCTTTCAATCGTGGGTTAAAGGGGTATTTATACTGGAGAGGAGAGGAATGTGAAACGTCAGGTTTTGGCAAAACAGGGGTGGCTCGCGGCTTGACCTCGCGGCTTGACCAAGTCGCGAGATCCAGTCGCGAGATAACCGTATGGCCAGTTGTCCTGTTTTGTCCTGTAGTGCTCCAGCTAGCATGACTGTTCATCTTCCAGCATGCTTGGCACGTGTGCAGCTTCTGGCGGCTTGCAGCCGCGAGTCCACCCGCGAGTCCCAGCCACGACACTCTGTTTTCTTGCACACTCTTGAGCAATCTTCACTCTATCTCACTCACTACCCTTACAACAAACCCACCTAAATACAGGGTTACTAAATGCTGAATTACAAGCAAATTTGGCACGGAATAAAGCCAATTAGATGGTTGAATAAATTCAACCTTACAATTTGAATGTGTGGCATAGCAATTGGTTGAGCAAGGGTACTCTCCGAAGTTATATTCAAGGGCCACTTCCTCGGGAAGTAAACCAGCTGGTAGTTAAAGATTTCTTACGAGATACGGGTTGGGATTGGAATAGGCTATCTTTTGAGCTGCCAACAGATGTTAAGATGTTGATTCAAGCCACTCCTTATGCGATGACAAGCAGGGGAAGGGATAAACTTGCGTGGGCTGAGTCTCCTCAAGGTAATTTTAGCTTGAAAAGTGCCTATAGTATTGCAATGGGGCAGGGGGAGTGTGAGGAGTTTAGTGCTGGTTGGATTTGGAAAGTAAATACCCTTCCTAGAATTAAAACCTTTTTGTGGATGTGTGCCCATAATAGTATTGGGGTTAGGAGTTGTCTTATGAAGAGAGGGGTTTGTGTAGAAGAGTTGTGCCCCATTTGTCAAGAAGCTCCGGAATCAGTTCTGCATGCCCTTCGTGACTGTGCTTGGGTTAAGCTGGTGTGGGCAAAGCTGGGTATTACTGAAGCTAATCGGGTTTTTTGGGATAGTGGGCTGCTGGACTGGCTGCATTGGAATGGTAATCAGATGGACACGGGGGTTGCTACAAGTGTATCCATGAGGTTGCCGTGGAAAATTAGATTCCCTTTTGCTATTTGGAACATCTGGAAAGCCAGAAATAATTTTGTGTTTCAAAGGAAGAGGCTGAATCCTCAATTGGATTCGCTCATTATTAACCAAGTCATTGAGTTCTTGCACTGCATTGCCTCTCCTAGAGTACCGATCCAAAGAGCTGTTCAGAGAATTCGATGGGAAAAGCCTCCGGTTGGGTGGATGAAGCTTAATACGGACAGCTCGGTGTGTGGCAATCCGAGTGTGGTTGGATGTGGGGGAGTGATAAGGAATGATCGTGGGCTTTGGATTAGGGGCTTCTCCAGACGTATAGGAGTCACAAACAGCTTTATAGCTGAGCTTTGGGGTCTAAAGGAGGGTCTTATATTATGCTGTAATCTCAACATAGACGCTGTCATCGTTGAACTGGATGCAAGGGCTATTGTGGATGCTATTAGTAATGATCAATATGTAAACAATGTAATATCCCCTGTTTTGGACGACTGTAGGAGCTTGATCTCTCGTTTCCACTGGATTCTTTTCAAGCACTGCTACCGGGAAGCAAACCGGTGTGCAGATAGTTTAGCTAGGTTGAGTATTAGTCAAGAAGCTGAAATTGATTTCTATGAGAGCCCGCCTGTGAGCACTCTTAAGGCTTATGAGGATGATTGTAAGGGTTTTTACCTGTCCAGGCTGTGTCCTGTTTCTCTTGTTCTTCCTTAGTTTTGTTTTAATGAAATCGTCTATTACCAAAAAAAAAAAAAAAAAAAAATATTTAGAAGGAAAGAATAGAACATGTAATGAGTGGAATATTACAATGCGGTAAAATAATAAAATAAACTTTTGGTGAATAGATTTTTGGTGAGGTATTTTTTTTTATAAGAGAGCTTATGGGAATGCTATAGCGATGGGGACAGGTAACAGTGACAAAAAAGTCCAATTACAGCGTGTCAAGTGGGACAAAGTGTATGAGAAAGCGTCTGTGATAGGATCCTTCTTAACAAAGTTCTATTTCCTGTTTCAGGAAGAGAAAAAGAAAATAATGACTCTCTTCTATGGAATTTGATTCCATCGTGTGATCATAGTTCGGGACCTTCAAAGTTAAGACCAGTTGTATTCAACAAACGATACTTCAAAGTTTCACAATCGTGTCAAGTCAATTTGGCTTTTGCTACGAAACTCCTTCGTTAAATTCCCTCCAAAGTTTCTAATCAAAACAAGAGAGAGACAGTTCGTCTTCCCTATACTCTGTGAGTCTGTGTATTTGTATATATATCGAGATTACATAACAATCCACAATTCACAATCTGGGTCGGAGAAACTTTATCAAAACACGTTTTATCTGTTACGTCAGTTACATCCAAGCGCATAATAAGATTTCTTTCAATCAGTTTCAGAGAGAAAAAAAAAAAGAAAAGAAAAAGAAAGAAAGAGAGAATGGGGAACTGCTTTTCCGATGTAGAGGGAGGTAAGCAAGCAGTGGGTGGGGCCCAGCAATGGCCCAATAGTATTGCTACCACCAACAACAACAATGGCGGACACAACGACGCTGTTGAGTTCTTCTTCAAGTCTCGTGGCATTCAGCCTCTCTTCACTCAAATCGAGGTAATATATGTCAAATACAAAGTACAAAAATAGAAAATGTCAGAAACTTTTCAATATTTCGTTATGCTCTTATATGTATAACTGAAAATCTCATTACATAAACACACACAACCATATTTTGTATGTGTACGGGTTGTGTTAATCTTTATTCTGTACCCCACTTTGGGTCAAAAGTCAGTCTAATTCAGTCAATTCCTATAGTCATTGAAAAATTTTGGGTATTTTTTTTTGTTTTGTTTTGTATGTAAACTGTGTCAATTTTAATGTTCACGTAGTGCTAATGGTGATACTGTCTGTATGTGTACGGGTTGTGTTTTTCAGAAAAAACTTAGATAGTCTTAGAACAGTGAAATGGTGCTCCCTTTTCTCATATTCATGATGGATTCCACTATAAATTTAATGAACGGAGCCTACCGTGATTGTGAAAGAAGGAAGAATCATTCACTGTGCTTCTAGATTACCTAAGAATTATTCGTATTTTTTTATATTCTGTTCCCCACATTGGGTCAAACTCCCAGAATTATTATTATTATTATTTTTTTATAAATATTTTAGTGTTTGTGACTTTGTCGATTTAAATGTTTACTTTATTAGTGCTTATCGGTACTGCTTTTATATATATGAATCTATTGCTTTGTTGATTTGGGCATTATCTATTCCTCTTTTTCAAATTCATATTTTACATATATGGCTTATTATAATTATTTTTTTAAGATTCCTTATTGTTCTATTTGGTTGTTGAGAAAAAGTTCTGGACGTGAAGGTGACAATTGTACTTGTTTTTTAAGAAAAAGAAACCACTGGGACCAATTATTATAGTATGATGTTATAATTATTTTTTATGGGAATTGCTATTATAGCTTGGACTTTGGATGCTGAAAAAAAAAAATACAGGGCTTGAGAATTTTTTTAATTTCCTACAAATTGTAGGTAGACTGCAATTTTGATATACTATACAGTCTATACTTTTGATACAATTATCTTTTTTATTTTTTGATAAGTATTTAACTTCATTTAAAAATAAGTGAGGAAATACAATGAATAAAACAAGGCACACAGGTAGAACTTTAGATACAAGTATCTTGAATAATGGTTAATTCCACAGTGAATCAGAGCATGAGACGTTGCTTAGGATGAAAGTCTCTCATACTTAAAGAGTGTGACAATTCTTTGGGAGAAACTACAGTGGATTCTAGCTTTAGATCTTGGTCGTTGATTTCATGACAAGAATTATTTGATTCATGAATTATATATATGTTACTTGATTATTACAATCGATGTTGCTTTGAAAACAATAGTAGTGAGAACAATAATAACATAAATATGGATAATCTTTATTATAAGTAAAATATTTATTGTTCAGGAAAAGTTCATTAGTGATGCTACTTTTGTTGCTTAAATAAATCCAAGGATTTAACTTGATCTTAAAAGATTTTTAGAATCTCCGCTGTTGGACTTAAAACAAAATGACAGTTTTTTTTTTTTTTTTTATTCATTTGACTATTTTGTGTACAAAGACATATTTGATAAATTAATTATCACTGCATAGTGGAGGAGATTTGTACTATTTCAATGGTGTTAAAAGTTTCATTTCCCTTGGTTCTTTTCAAGCTCTTAGTTTATCTTAATAAGTGGACCATGTAGGACATGGAGGGCAATGTTGACTTTGTATTCTATTCTTAATATGGTGATCAATATGTAGCGCATTTTTTGGCCAATGAACAATTTCTTAGAATTTGAGAATAGATCTTGTAGTTAGGGCTTCCACCAAGTTCCAATGCTTCACAGCAAGGAACCTTTTCTCTAAGCATGTTAGGTTTTTTGAAAATGTAGGTGTCTGCATGCTTTGTATGGTTAGTAGTTTTGTTGCCACCAAGGTCCACATCAAATAAGCCCACTTGACCTCCTCCTAAAAGTGGCACTACTAAATGCTCCCCCAAGGGGAACACTAGCAAGATTCCCATTTGTTGGTTCCAATTTAACAATGGAACATCAGACAAAACCATTGATTCAAAAATTCTTTTTATTGTGGTGTAGAAAAATGTACATCTATATTCATTTGCTTATATTCAGGACCACTAGATGCTTTTATTTGATTTTTCTTATTGATGTGTACTTTGTTGCAAGTCCTATTGGGGTCAACAGTTTGGAATTTTCCTTGTATATATCATTATCATGCTGAAATTGCTAGCCAAGTCATGAAACCTAAAAGAAATTTGTGATGGTCCTTTAATTATCTACTTCAATTAGTAACTAACTTCATAAATTCGATGTTGTGGTGCAAATTGCTAATCAAGCTATATATTGATGAAATATTGGTAAACTTGGACACTGAAGAAGCTTTGTGAAGCAACTATTTTGCATTTTGACATACAAGAGTAAAAATATTAATCTCATTTTAGTCCAATGAGTTTTGACTCAAATGGCATTTCCTTCTTTCATAAGAATGGGATAGAGGATAAGGTTGTCGGTTTAGGACCTATTGGGTGCATGTGTAACTTATCAATCAAAAGAAATTTTATCTTAATTTAGGTTTAGGTGATTGAAGTGCCTCTATTTTTGAAAAGGATGAGTTGTCCTACCTTTTTTTCATCTCTAACAGATGGGTATTGTGGAGTTCATTGGTTCACCCTTTCACTATATATGGGTTGCATTTTATAAAGCTTCGAAGCAATAATACTATCATATATAATTTAACTCAAGATAGGACATTAGTCTTGTGTACATTACCATTGGAATTGTTATTCAATCTACATTAATGGCTCTTTTGTTTTTTCATGACTTTTCATATTATTCTATGTGGTTTGCCCCTTTTTGGTTTCTCATTATGTATTCATGCAGTATTCATGCATTCTTGTGTTTCAATTTTATGCTACAGTTATCTCTATCTGCATCTAACTTGCTTGACCGTGACATCACTTCAAAGGTATTCCTCTCTATACATAACTACATTTGATAGAGTTTATTATGGGTATACTATAAATTTCCAATTTGCTAATATTTTGGTAATTTACTATGGCTTTGTTTGTTTTAGCTTAAAATTCCAACTTATTTTTAAACAGAAATATGCCAATGAAAATATCATCCAAACACTATCCAACCTTCTTTTGTTCTAGTAAGAAATTTGAGTTTCTTTGTTTTCATCTTCCCTTCAAATTTCTAATATGTGACCGTTTGGGAAGTTATCATCTAAATGAGATTTCTTGTTGGGGAAGATTTGTTAGAATAATAAATTTTGCACTTGGGAAGAAAGTATCTCATCAAGTACTTCATAATAAGTCTCACCACACTCAGGCAAATACTCAATGGAGTTCTCAATGAAAGAGGAGTTTTATTGATAATTAAAACAGTACATATCCTTTGCTACACATACCACATCACTCTTCACTTCTACTCTTGCTTATTATTTCACATGCATTTTCACTCCTGCAATCAATGCCAAGCCTTATATAGTATGCATGAAAGACTAAAATTACACACTACATTCTAAAATAAAACGAGACAAGCAATAATAACCTATTACCTAAAAGTAAAAGAAAGACACATTACATACTTGTTTCAAGCTAAACTTGTTACATCTTTTGATAGTCAAGGACAACAACTCACCTACTAAAGTGAGAAATTTTCTCTTTCATATTTTTAGCTTACCAATCAAATTAAGCTAGTAAGGATATGCAAGCTTAGTAAATAACATATGCAAAATGCTTTAAAACAAATCATCGGCCTATTGCTAGGGTGGGAGTATGGTGCTGGGTACAGCTGCCTATCACTAAATAACAGATTTAAACTTACTAGTATTCATGGGTTTGAGTTAGGGAATCGACCTCTTCAAAAAAATGGGGATAAGGCAGCCTACCAATCACCTCTCTCAAACCTTGTAAAAATGGGTGAGTTGTGCTATGGGTATGACTTGTAGTCCTTGGTTCCTACTTGGGGTATGTCAAAATTACATGTGCCATAAGTAGTGTTTATGTCAGACAAGCACTTCTTTGTATACTCTTGGATATGTAGCAAGCTGAACTGTTATGTTGGCTGTTTCTGCTAAAGATTCTCATATATCTGAGGGTCTTGAATTTGTCAATCCACAGTAGTTTGTTTATGTGCTTGTATGACGTGCATGCATGTTGTGATTAGGCTTGTCTTACTATGTTTTTTGCTAAAATATACTTTATTTCATTTAGAGTGATCCAATGGCTGTGGTGTATGCAAAGAAAAGAGATGGAAAACTAGAGGAGTTAGGTCGCACTGAGGTTGTATTGAATAGTTTGAATCCTGCATGGATAGAAAAAGTTACAGTTGCATTCCAGTTCAAGATTGTGCAGCCATTGGTGTAAGCTTTACAAATCTTGTTTTACTATAAGTGATTTTCTAATTTAACTGGATGGCTTGTGTTTGCCTTTATTTTTCTTGGCGCCAGATTTCATGTATATGATGTGGATTCAAAATATCATAATGTACCTGTGAAGGTATATATCAATTTTAGCTCTTTTAAGTATTTATTATTTTAATTCATGTTTTGTAGGTTACGTTCAACTATTTGCACTGTTAATAAATTACACACAAAAAAGTGTACATGCTTAGTGTTCTTGTTGCATTTCTGTCAATCTTTAAGTTCTGAATATTGCACTTCGCAAGATAAAACTCTTATCAACATTTGTAATATGTGAAATGTGTATTGATTTGACTAGATCACACTATAAATTACAGGTATACTAAACACTAAATTTGTCAATACATGGTCAAAAACATTGAAGTGGAAACAAAAGTAATTAGTGAACAATTATAAACAAATGTTTGATGCCAATTGTGTGATATGTCTCAAATAATATCTGGAAAAAATTATTTTGATAGTAGCTATACATGTGATTGTGCATGGTGTAATTGTATGGGAAATCACTTGCTGAAAATTACTATGACACTTTTTTTTTTTTTTTTTTTTTCAGTGTGTTGCATTTAGCTCTTTCAAAAATTATTAAACTGAATTTGTTGCTTCTGTCAACTTGGCCATGATACAGGAAAGAAGTTATATAACAAATAAGAAATGAAAGTAAAGGGCAATTTTGTTTAAACTCTAAAGCCCTCCATGTAATATTGGTGATGTTTATAATTTTTATAATAATCTTTTACTCCATGGTTGTAATTTTGGTAACTGTACAAAGCGTGGAATGCAAATTTTTTTGACAAGAAACCAAATTTGATTGGTTAACCATATCAATTATGAATTAATTGATACTTTTGAAAGATTGTGACAATTTAAACCATATTTAGATGTGAGCAAAGAAGGTAACTTATAAGGATTATATTTTTGATTTATTATCATTTCATCTAGAATAATCTAACAAATTTAGTTGATGATGAAGTCCTTATTTTAAAAGTTTATTTCCATTGCCTTGCAGACACTAAAATTGAATGATCAAGAATTTCTTGGAGAGGCTACTTGTGTTCTATCTGAGGTATATCGCCTTGGGTTCAGTTGGGCTCATTGAAATTATATAAAGCATATATATCATGCTGGTGCAATTTGAGTGAAAATTTGTGTTAATTTTGAGTGTTTTATTCTTAGAAATTTCAAGGGTAGAAAGACAAATGTGAGAGCCACTTCACTATAATGTTATTTTAAGAATTTGTGCATCATAGTTTAGATTACCACTGATGCAATTAAAAATTAGGGGAAATTATACTTTATCCACCTATGGTTTGCCCGAAAAACACTTTTCCTACCTATGGTTTAAAAATTGGCACGTTACCCACCTGTGGTTAGTTCTGTTTGTCTCCTGTTACCCACCTTAGTTAAAAACAAGGGTAAATTTGTATTTTTGTTATCCTTTTATATCTCTCTCCTCTCAAAACATAAAAAACTAAAAAATCAAGGGAAAAGGAGATCTAAAAACTAGGTTTTGTAAAAATTAAAATCTAACTTTTACATTTTTTTTTAATGTATCGACTTTTAAATCTTTTATTTTAACAAAAATGTATTGTATTACTTAATTTTATGGAGTATTAAAAGAAAGTTTTGGAGAGGGAGAGCGTATTTTATAGTATTAATAGTGATAGAAAATTAGAAATAGGACTTTTATTTAATTTATTAAGCTGGGACAAATAAGGGGAATGAAAGATAGAGAAGGCACTCAAGGCAGCAAAGAATGAAACAGTAGCACTTGGTATAAAATTGTTCAATTCAAAGTGCATTAGAGTATTGACCTTTGAGAGATGTAAAATTGGGAAGTAGCTCCTTAGCTCCACATGTTACCAACTCACAGTCACACTGACAAGGACAAGAAGCTGGTTCTCAACAGTCATTGGACGAATTTAGACATCAGAAGGAATTGTCCACTCAGTCGAGGCTATTTGGAGGGGATGGTGGTCAGCAATTTTCTGAAGACATTGAGCTCTTGGGCTTTGGGAATGCAGATTCCGATGAAAGATTAAGTGATATTTTTGATGGTGTCTTTTCAGTGGGAACAAAAACTGATGGCTCAACATCCAGTGTTGTGGAGTACACTCTTTTCCAAAAATTGTTCAATTCAATTTTTAATGTGTTAAAATAGAAATCTAAAAGTTAATACATGAAAAGATGTAAAAGTTAGGTTTTAATTTTTACAAAACCTAGCTTTTAGATCTTCTTTTCTCTTGATTTTTTAGTTTTTATGTTTTGAGAGGATAGACATATTTATCCTTATTTTTAATTGAGGTGGGTAACGGGAACAAATGGAGCTAACCCCAGGTGGGTAAGGTGCCAATATTTAAACCACAAATAGGTAAAGTGTTTTTCGGGCAAATTACAAGTGGGCAAAGTGTAATTTCCCCTAAAAATTATGTTTCAAATGTAACTAGTGGCTTAAATTCTTTTAGAATGATTTGGTCAACATGTACTAAACTTTGGTGTTTGTTTTTCCTCCATTTTCTTTCTTTCTAATTTCATGGCAGATAGTGGCTAAACAAACTCGGAGTTTAACCCTAAATCTCAATAACAAAAATGGGCATACGAGCTTGAGGAACTTGGGGGCACTCACTATCCATGTAGAGGAAACAGTTTCTTCGAGGAGTTGTGTTGAGATGGTAGTCCATTGTTCCCACTTCGATAACAAGGATATATTCTCTAAAAGTGTATGTATTCACAAAGCAGATACGTTAAAATTTCATGTTCCTTAAGCATACATATTCTTGATTGTGTTTGTTTCTTAAGTTTCTTCATTTATTATAGGATCCTTTCTTAAGAATATCTAGAATTGTTGAGAGTGGAGGCTCTATTCCAATATGCAAAACTGAAGTGGTGAAGGACAATTTGAATCCAATTTGGAAACCCCTATGCCTGAGCATACAGCAGTTTGGAAGTAAGGTATGCTTGTCGATTTATGATTCTTGGTTTCCTATTAGATTATGGTTATAGGATGTTTTGTAATTTTGATAATTAATGAAGACTCACATGGCATATGCAATTTCACTTGCTGTAGGATAACCCATTAATTATAGAGTGCTTTGATTTCAATAGCAGTGGCAATCATGTGCTTATTGGGTAAGCTAAGATTTATTGTTTTCCAGATTAGTTTTAGTTTTTGTTTATTTTCACTTTTCAGTTTTCACGATTTAGTCTTTGGTACTAAAAGAAGAAGGTATTTATTTTAAAATTTACCTCATCAGTAAGCTCCAGAAGTCTGTGGCAGACCTGGAAAAACTTCATATAGAAAAGACGTGGTGCAAATCTCACCTTACCATCTCCTCATCAGGATCATGAGAAGGTACTTATTCATACTTGCAGTTATATTTTTTAAAAATACTTCATGTTAATCTTTATGTTTAAATTTTTACATTGCTTACTAATTTATCAATATAGGTTTTGAAGGGACAGCTATTTGTGGATCAATTTTGTGAAAAGCAGCAGTACAGTTTTTTGGATTACATTTCCAGTGGATTTGAGCTTAACTTTATGGTTGCTGTTGACTTTACAGGTAAAATATATCCCATTCTAGGGGAGTCATATAGTTTTTTATTTTATTTTTTGGGTTCTCTTTTTCCTAGTTCAAAATGTTTTGGTTGATGACTGATTTATGCTTTGAATATTCAATATCTCTTTCTTTAGCCTCAAATGGAAATCCTCGGAATCCAGATTCTTTACACTACATTGATCCTTTTGGCCGGTTGAATCCTTATCAACGGGTAAGACCGTGCATCCTCTGGTGCTCTCAATAGGGTAGTTGCTTTTCTTTGGTGCTTGTGTGTGTGTGTGTGTTTTTTTTTCTTTCTAAACATTAGATACAACAGATCCTTCCCCCCCAATACAGTTTTAATCCTGTATGGGTTCATGAGTTGTATTTTCCTAACACACACGCCAAAAGAAGAAGAAAGGACACAAAATAACTTGGAAATTGCTTCTAGAATAAGAAAAAATAGCTTTTACATTGAATTGGTCCAAAACGAGGGGCACAAAAACAACCTGGGAAAGAAAAAATAACTTTTACATTGAATTTGTCGATAGCAATGTCTATATGATCAAGTAGCTATCTTTTGTCTGTCATGACTCAACATGATCAAGCAGCTTGTTTTTCATATCAAGGTTGCAGGTTCTTTTACTCTCAACTAAACGCAGAACATGCTAGAGAAATTAAAAAAAAAAAAAACCATACATGGAACATGTCTGAGATTGTGGATTGTGTAAAAAAAGTTTCTTTGTTTTGAAATTTTTGTTAGGGTTCTTCTGTTTGCATATACTTAAAATAAATCTTCATTGATTGATGAAGTCATTGTATACTTAATTAAGAAAACTTGCAGGCTATAATGGAGGTTGGGGAGGTCATTCAGTTTTATGATTCCAATAGGCGCTTTCCTGCTTGGGGCTTTGGAGGAAGAACAATTGATGGTACCATATCACATTGTTTTAACTTGAATGGAAGTACAGGTGCCTTTGAGGTGAGAGGAGCTGACTTTGTAATGCTTTGTTTGCTTAATCTTTGAAGAATCTGACCTGGCTGGCATATTGCCTAGCTGTTTTCACATAGATCTCTCTCTTTCTTTGTAATCCTCTTGCAATTTTTATTGGAAACCCCTTAATTTTTATAAAAGTGAAATTTATGCTTATTCATGTCTTCTTATTCTTACTGTTATTATCTCATATTTCCTTTCTTTTTCTCAAATATAATTATTTATTTATTTATAATTCTGTTGAATAGCATCTGAAACCTGGCTCTGTCACCATAGATGTTTTACCTTCTTCCATTACCTCTAAATCACAAACATTTTCAACCAAACATGAAAAGTTCTAAACCCTATTTACAACGAACAAAAATACATTCAAATTCCCCAAATACATTAATTTTATCATCAAAAGGTTTGAGAAAGTCTCAGATGCCCTTAAAAGAAGTCCATGAGAACAGTGCAAATTAAATAGATTGAGTTATCTCACCTAATAAAATTTGTAACATTATATGTTTTGTATCATAAGATTAGATGTCTGTTGTAAAGGATTACAAGTAAATGGTACCATAGGATTCATATCATTCTTTGTAAGTTAATAACTACTGTGTATAAGTTGTTCGTATATTTCTGAACACTGCATTTCATACTCTTATGTAACATCCAGTTTTTTTCTTTGTTTCTTTCTTTTTAATAGATGAATTAATCAAATTATTTTATTTATTAATAGGTTGAAGGAGTTGAAGGCATCATGGCTGCTTATGCAAGGGCTCTCCATAATGTTGCCCTGGCAGGACCCACTTTATTTGGCCCAGTGATTAACACAGCTGCACAAATTGCTGGCCAGTCCGTCTCGTACAACAGCAACAAATACTTTGTCTTGCTCATTATTACGGTAAAGAGAATGTCGAACTAAATATATTTTGTTTGTGATAAGTTACTACTTTTATTGAAGCAGATGAGACACTTTATGTACACAGGATTTATACTCAAAGCTCTCCTAAAGATAATTTTGTCTTTATTTGATGCCTCTTTAAATCAATTCTTCAATTAATCACTCAATAAAAATTGTCGTGTTTCTAGGATGGAGTCATTACAGACCTGCAAGAAACAAAAGACGCTTTGGTCAGGGCATCCGATCTGCCTCTATCTATCCTTATAGTCGGAGTGGGAGGTGCAGATTTTAGAGAAATGGAGCTATTATATTTTCCTAATTTGATGTCCTTTATACTCTTTTACGCTTTATTTTAATTATTCAGTAAATATGGTGGAATTTTAGCTTTTAGAATTTTCGCTTGAATGACTGTAATGTATCTTAATTTTTGGGCAGGTTCTTGATGCTGACAATGGAAGACGGTTAGAGAGCTCTACAGGTCGTGTGGCTACACGGGACATCGTGCAGTTTGTTCCAATGCGAGAAGTGCATGGTGAGTGCATAATGGCACTAGTCTTTACAAAATTTTTGAGGTTACATCTAATAGAATCCACTAACTGTAATTCTGCATTCACAACCATCCCAGTTAGATAATTATTCTAGAAAAAATGGAATGAACATTTGGTTAGTTCTGCCAGTTAGATAACAATTGATGGGTGGAGTGATGAAAGGACAAAAGGGTGTGTTTGAATGTATTTAACAAAAACGTTGCTTGATTTCTGTTGCACCGTTGCTATGATCCTGTCTTTGGCTAGATTGTTTGTACCCATAGACATGTTATAGGTAGAAAATGAGATCATGATTTTAATCTAGTGTGAATGTGTGCTCAGCAAGCAGCTCAACAAAAATTGCTTGGCTCCCTTACAACCTTAAAACCATTTCAATGATCTTCCCTCTTGACTTTTTATCATCTGTTTGAGTCTATTATCTGTTGTATGAATTGGAATTGATTATTTCCTTATTTGTTCAACTTGTTGTACTTGTTCTTTATTTGGCCTAGGCTTCTACATTGTGTTTTATCTAACAAATTAGTTGTGCTCTGTACAGGTGGGCAGATTTCTGTGGTCCAGGCTCTATTGGAAGAGTTACCTGGACAGTTTTTGACATACATGCGTTGTAGAGATATCAAGCCAAGTCCTCTCCATGCAGCCTCAAGCCCTCAACTTCTGCTTGACTAACAGTTACCATGTTCACAAGATTTATAAATATGCTAATTCTGATCTGATCAACTGAGAAATTTTAGGTCTGAACCAATCACAAGCTAACTTACCTGAAAGGAGCTCTTTATTAACAAATTTTTTAGGTCTGAACCGCTAACAAGTTGTATTTCCTGAAAGAATTTCTTCATATCATCCTAAAAGAAAAAGTACAGTTTTTTTTTTAACCAAAAAAAAAAAAAATATCTTGTATAGGTAGAATTTAAAATTTATTCAACCTGTATTTTAAGTAAACAAACCAATGAAAAAGAAGTTACTTTTGCAAGGAGAGAGTATCTTTTGGTCTATGAGCTAGTTCCATGGAGTAGGCCTCTCAAAAGGATTTGTAGCATCCATCCATAAGGAAGGTGTTGTTGTCACGTTGTGGGCCCACATGTATGTGATCAGGTGATAATTTTTGGTGTAGCAATTTTTGGCCCTAAATAAGGATCTAGGTTCACTCATCCTTATGGGATGTCATTGCATTGTGTGGTGTACAAACATTTTTTTGGATTAAATCAATATCTAATTGAGAAGCTAGTAGCAAAAGGAATAATGTACTGCGGTTAAAGTATTTCAATATTTGTGTTGTATGAGCATTGAATAGTGACATTCCTCCAAAAAGCCTTGTTACATTGTATTATTATGTTTTTAGAAATGCTTCAATTTTCATATTAGGGTAAATTGCAAATTACACCTCTAAAGTTTGGGGTTGACTGGATTTTACACCCCAAAGTTTCAAAAACTTGATTTTATACCCTGAAGTTTGATTTCGTTAGCAATTCACCCCCCATAGTTAAATTCTGTTGTTAAGTGACACATCATCATGTTGATGTATTCTAATTTTGCCAAATAAGCATCAAAACTACGTTGTTTCAGCCTAAAGTTAAAACACTAGCATCTAACTTAAACGACACCATAAAGACCTAACTCTAAAATCCAAAACAGAACCCAGGAACCCAGCTCCTCTGCTCTACAACTTCTACTGTGAGTCAGTCCTTTGAAGGCTTCTCTTCAGCTCGGTGAGCCCCACGCGGCCAGACCTCCCCTAGCTCCGATTGCACCTGTGAACCCAGACAGACCGAACCCAATCCCCACGAACCCATCGGCTCTTGTGAACCCAAGCGATGGCGGCGGCTCCAGGCAGCCTCGGCGGCCATGGTGACGGCTTCAGGCGGCCTCGGTGGTGACGTCTAGACTTCCCCAGCTTTGTGAGCTGCTCTTCTCGTGTGCCTCTTTTCGGATTTGGCCTTTGTAAGTCTTAGATTTTTGGGGTTTTTGTTGATTGGGATTGGTGGGGTTTTTGTAAAAAAATTTGGGTGATTGATTTGTTACTGGAACTGTCTATATGTGTATGATTTAAATTCATTGTGCAACTTGCTTCTCTATTGAAATTATGTGTTTATGGTGGAAATTCGATAGAATTCATCCAATTAACATACATAAATAATAAACTATATAATGCAACTAATTTAACAATCAATTCACAAATATGGCTTCAAAAATAAAAATAAAAATAAAAATCCTTCCAATTGAAGATAACTAATAACCGTTGCTTTGGCCGTCGTTGTGGTTGCAGCCGTGGCAGCCGCATTCGACCTCATCTGGTTGGGTTGATGGGCTCACGAGTGGAGGAGCTGGGTTCGTGGTTAGGGAAGGTCTGGCCGTGTGGACTTACTGAGCTAAAGAGAAGCCTTCGACGGACTGACTCACGGTAGAAGTTGCAAAGCAGAAGAGTTGGGTTCGTGGTTCTGTTTTAACTTTAGGCTGAAACGACGTATAGTTTTGATTTGTGCCACTGCCAGCTCTTCTCTTGATCATAGTTGAAACACATAGTTTTGATGCTTATTTGGCAAAACTAGAACACATCTGCATGATGATGTGTCACTTAACAGCAGAACTTAACCGTGGAAGGTGAATTGCTAACGGAACCAAACTTTAGGGTGTAAAATCAAGTTTTTGAAACTTTGGGGTGTAAAATCAAGTCAACCCCAAACTTCAGGGGTGTAATTTGTAATTTACCCTTCATATTACAAAGGATGTAAAGGATTCTTTTTTGAATGATTTCAAATGTTTTGTGAATTCCACAATGTCTACCATGGGATGACTCTCTTGAGTGCTGCTTGATGTGAATATTTTTACACATAAATATTATAATATGTCACTAGATCATGGTTAGGGCAAAGATGGGAGCTAGCCGTCACTTGAGTGGGGTCTAAGAACCGTTTTTTTAATGCCTATGTAGAGGTTAAGTCACCAAACTTTTAAGTTTTTTGAAGTTAGAATATGAACTTGGGAATGTGTTAAGCAACTATGCACGCCTAACTTAAAGGACTAGCCTCCACTTGTACTGCTTAGCCATTTTCTAACAAGGTTCCACTAGGTTGGTTCCCTTCTAAGCATGTAAAATTCTCACACACACACACACACATATGGGATTAAATACATAAACCACAGGCTCAAAGATCAATCACTTAGAGGTGGGTGTCCAAATTTTAGGCCTTCATTTATAAAAACCCTAATTGGAAATTTTCAATTTCAAAGTTGCTCAGACATCACCTTGACCAGCACCACTTGTGAATCACTTTTGTTGAAAGAAAACCAATGAAAGAAAGCAGAAATTTAGGGTTTCTCGGAGGTGTATGCTTAGGTAGAGACTAGAGCAGTGTACACACTACACAATGCTTCAAGATGCATACACAATGGAGGGCTACGTGCACGCATTTGTAACTCTAATTTCTACATCTCCACTATCTTAACATGCAATTACTTCTAAACTATGAACGAAAAGAAAGCAGAGAAATAAGAATAAATTAAATCTACGATTTCAAAGTGAAGAAAGAAAACAAAGTACATGAATTTTTTTAATTAAAAAAAGAAAAAGAAAATAAAGAACTTACATTAACTGCTTGAAGATCCTCTTGATCATTTGAGCAAAGCCAAGTCGTACAAAATGGGGTTACAGATGAATATCAAATAACAACATTCTCCTTGTTTTGAAAGTTTCACTTTTAATATTTCTTTTATAAATAAAAAGTACTTTGACTTTTCAGATTGTATAATACTCATAAAATCAAGGATGTAGAACAAAGCCCAAGAGACAAGGGAACCTTATTTAGTTAATTACATATTTAAAAGCTTAGTTGGTTCTATCTATTGATTTCAGGTAAACAAAACGAGAAGTAATAAGCATCCCATGCAAATTATTCATGACTAACCATGCCATATAGTTTGAATTGATAAGACTTTTTTTTGGCTGAGTGATTGATTTATGCATTGTTGCTGGTGCCTAAAGCTCTCTTGTATATATATGCGGGGAAAAGTCATTGTTAGATTTGCATTGTAAGCCTAGTCAACTCACGACTGACAACTCAAACCCCAAACTAAAGCATGGGTAATGTTTATTGAAGATGCACCTGAAATGCCGCCTACAAACTTTAAAAAATATATATACTACAAATTTTATTACATAAATCTACAAATTGATGTGGCACTTAAATTTGTAACATATCAGTTTGTAAGTCAATTTAGTAAAATTTATGGTACATTTAACACTATACTCAAGTATATTTAGCACTTTATTGTTGCCAAACAAGACACGATCCAAGTGCACTCTTATTTTTCTTTCTGAAAATTGTGAATTCACACAATTTCACATGTCAATTCATACAGTAGTACATGTATGGTGAGTGTGCAACAAAGAGTGTGTGATTATCATTACTTTTTTTTTTTCCTTTATGGGTACTATATGTTTTTTTCGAATACTTTATGGATACTATATGACTTGAGCTTATGTGTTAGTTTTATGATAATTAATGTTTATTACTAGGCCAAAATATTAACATCTTTTTTTAGTGTATTATTAAATGGTAAAAAAATTTGTCATTTTTTTTTGGATAATTCAATAGTTATAAAATTATAAAAAATTATAATAGGAAAGGGGAGATTTTGGACCCTAAATGTCATCAACATAGATGACCCAACCAGTTAAATTACATGACTTTTGACAAAAATTCATTAGTTGAATGAGTTGGAACCCAATACACTTCTAAAAGAACTTATTATTATCATATGTGCAGTGGCAGCTCCAGGAATTTTGTTTAGGAGGGTCACTACAAAATTTTAATAAAAAGAGAACTTGAATATATCGAGTTATTGAAAAATAATAATAATAATACATAAAATTTTACAATTTTATTCTGTAAGTTTTCAAATTTTGAATGTTACATGATAGTTCGTTATGAATATCTATTACCAACGTGGGTAGTTATGAGTCTATGATCTTTTTATTTTGTTAAGTCTGTCTAACATTTTTATCCTTATACAATTGTTATTATCTATTTGACTTTGTTTTTTTAAAAATATTTTAAGACTAAATGACTAATTTCAACTCATTGACTCCATATTAATTATTGACGCACACAATTACATTCATTAATTATACACTATGTGTTTACTTAACTAATTAAATGCTTAAACAATCACTAACTTTACAATTGTTTTTTTGAATTTTACTAACTTTATTACACAAAGTTATTATAATATAATAACAATACACACACATGTAAAAACAACCCTCTCTATTTCTTAATTATTAAATTATATTATATTTATATTGTACATATAAACATCCACACACATCATAATTTACAAAAGTATGTAACATTATAACAAAAAGTAATGTACACAATCAATATTAAACACAGTTATACACATATAATATAAATTTATAAAAAAGAATTACACTTACAATTCACAAACACCTACTCTGTATTCTTAAAGTCGAAAATACTTGTAATAAGGATGTGCAAAATTTAAGTGTGTGCAAAAAAAATATTTTTAAAAATAAATTAAAGTATTAAACTAAGAAAAAATATATATATTATATATATGGTTTTTTCTTTTGAAGTCAGGGGGTTCATGAACCCCCATAATATGCTTTAGCACCGCCCCTGCATATGTGTGGTGACAAAACCAATTGGAAGGAATCCTTTTCCAAAAATGTAATTCTATTATATTTTCAATTCAAAGAAAACTAGAGAAGTGGAGACAAAACCAACTCCAGAAATTATCCTGCACTTGCAAAATATTAATATAGCTCTGACAAAATAGCTGCCTGGATTGGGCTTGTATTACAATTATTATTATTTTAAAAAAAAATTTATATCTTAAGTTGTATTTTTTTAATAGAAAAATTCTCTTTTAAAACTAGTAGATAATAATTTGTTATTTGGGATTGTAGATGTCATCATAAATTCATATTATGTTGTTATATCTTTCATGTCACTTAATAATTATGGACATTCTATAATAAACAAAGATGTTGCATGGATTGCTGCTGCCACTGCTGTCTTGAGCTATATTGAAGTTAACAGTCTAATACACTTTGTAGCCACCTTTTTCTAGTACCCATTGGACATGTTATAGGTAGAAAATGGGGTCATGGTTTCAATCTAGCGTGAATGCGTACTCAAAGTTGATTTCTATGTATCTTACCTCTTGATGTTTTTTATCATCTATTTGAGCCTCTTATCTGTTTTATCAATTAGAATTTGATGATTTTCTTATTTGTTCTATTATCTATTTTATCAATTGGAATTGATGGTTTCCTTATTTGTTCATTACGTTGTACTTGTATTTTTTTAAATGAGCTTCTTCACTCTGTTTCATTTAATAAATTAGTTTTGATCTGTACAGGTGGGCAGATTTCTGTGGTTTAGCCGTTCAGGCTCTGTTGGAAGAGCTACTTGGATAGTTTTTGACATTCATGCAGGGTAGAGATATCAAGCCACGCCCTCTCCATGTAGCCCCAACGCTTGCTTGAGAACATTTTCCAAGTCCACAAGATGTACAAATGTGCTAATTTTGCTCACAACAACTTAAACTTTTAAAAGGTTTGAACCTCTAATAGGTCGACTCACTTGAAAGGAGCTCATTATTAACAAATTTTTTATAGGTCAGAAGACTGAACCACTAATAGGTTGACTTGCCCGTAAAGATCTCTTTATTTCATCTTAGTAGAAAAAGTACAGTTTTTTTTTTCTTTGAATTTTATCTTGTCTAGTGATAATTTTACTTTTATTCAACCTTTTATTTTTAAGTAAAATAAACCATTGAAAAAAGTTATAATAAACAATTTAGTCTTATAAAGGTGAAAGCTTCCCTTGGGCTAGTTGTAGCTCGTTTCATAAAGTAAGTCTCCCACAAGGATGTGAGGTCTATACTTGTGAAGTTTACATATATGTGACTATGGGATACTTATTTTATTTGGAAATAATTTGGGCCTTGCAAGGGGCCTAAATAGGGATTTGGATTCACTTGTCTTTAAGGAAGGTGTCAATGCCATGGTGTGGGCCTTCATGTTTGTGAGAGGCCCACTATTAAGAGTTGAGTTTTGGTGTGAGGCACCTAAGTGAAGACCAAAATAGTAAGAAGATTGGGTAAAAACTTGGGATGGTGTTAAGGCACCTAAGCGCAGCAAATATGATGGGTTGGCCTCTATTTGTACTAAGCCATTTTTTAACATGGGTCTCATTCATTTGGTTCCCTCTTAAGCATGTATAATGAAAATTTGTAACTAAATACATACAAAACAGCTTAAAAGATTTGTTATTTACAAGGTGAATGTCCTAATTTTATTTATGAATCTTAGGTCCTACATATAAAGATATGTATCAAACTCAAAATCTCTTATTTTGATACCACCGGTAGTTTATCATAGTTTCAAAATAAGAGGTATTTGTTTTTCGCTCTTGAGAAATTAGTTAGAGATCCTACCATATGTTTTTCACTCGTTAAAGATGAGCAAGGATGAGTACAAAATGCACTACTTGATTAAAACAATCCATTATTTGTCTACGAAACAACCAGTTTCACTAATAAAATTTTGTATGATTTCTTGGACTATATAATAGCCTTGTCTTAGCTCCAAAGCCCCATGACAAAGCTACTATGAGTCTACATGAGTCTCAACCTTATGGCTTATACACAACACACCAATACATTCCGGCAAACTTGTTGGTCCAATCCAATAAAGTCTACATGACACCCCCCAAAAAAGAAAAAGACTACATCACATGTTCAACAATAGAACCTTACAGAACCTACTTTGAACAACTACAATATAAATTATTTATAATGTTCTAGAATTGAATCATTAATAAATTAAAAGATTAATCTTCCTTTAAGTCATCCTCCAAGTTATCAACACCATTTTTCTCTCCTGCCTCACTTGTGCTTGCATCAGTCTACAATAAAAGAGGTTGAAATCAATGGCCCAAATGAAAAATTAATCCAAAAACATGAGCTGAAAGAAAATTAATCCCAAAACAACACAACACTACATCATAATCAAATAAACAGTCTCATTCTTAATTTCTTATCTACCAAGTATACATGCAATTGACCCCAAAGTCAGAGTTGACACCAAAGTCAGAGGATCCACAAGCACAAGAACAAATTAATATCATTACTTTTCAAACCAAATTCCTTAGAAGCAAAACTAAGAAATTAAGAAGATTAAATTTGTATTTCGATTTCAATGATTCAGTGTTATAAGCGAATGATACAATGCTTATGCAAAAAAGTAATATTTTGTGATTACGTATAGGGGAGATGAGCATTTTCATCACCATAGAAGAAATATAAGTTCATATATAAAATGGAAATCTATATAAGTCAGCTTTTTTTTTTTTTTTTTTGGGTTGTTGAGGGAATTATATAAGTGAACTAATTGGTAATTTGAAACAAAATAAAAAAAGCCAAAGTGGTGTGTGTATTTGTCATTTATTTATTTATTTTTGAAGCCAAACTTAAGACTAATTTAAACTCACTGTTTTAATTTAATACATAAAGAAATCCAGTATCAAACAAACTCTGATTAAATTAGGTTTGATTCTCCTAACAAATTTTAATTAAATTAGCTATATTCTTTCATACAAATTCTCTAATTTAACTTTTTATTTATTTTTTTATGGGAACTTTTTTATTTTTTAATACTTAATAATTAAATGTATATCATTTTTTTTTAATAAAAATATTTACTATTCTAGTGCATTGTACCTATTAGCGACCATTAGTGACAAAGCAATATTAAAAATTGCAAGTGTTACGCATATATTTAATAACCTTATGTTACCTTAGAAATTAGGATATGTGACCATTGGGTCCACAGCGCATGCCACTTCTCTTGTGTCTACTCCAATGAAAATGCTTTTAAAAATTAAATAAAATAAAAGCATTAGAACATTACCTTCTCAGTGAATAGTTGTTGCACGCATGAATCATAGTTTTCCTCCCAAAATCTTTTTATGGCGCTATTCACATCTTCCTCTGGTAACAGTTCTCTTCGCTCTGCCCACCAGTAGTTTTCGTCCAGTCCAACTTTCTTTAGCTTCGGCATGCTTAGGACTCCATTAGAGAAGATCTTCATTTCCGGGCATCCGATCACACATAGATCTTCCAGTGATGGGAATTTGATGGTGCGATTACCCAAGTGGAAGCTTCTCAGGCTGGGTAAATCTTCAAGCCACAAATACTTCAATTGATTGAAACAAATCTCATCTCCTGCTTCACCTTCTCCCTCGTTTGTGACTATTTCTCTCATTCTTTTGCATTCAGATATAATCAATTGTTTGAGTTGGACCAAACTTTTGACTGCTGAGGAAGTTGCTAAACTAATCAACCCATGACATTTCGATACTCTCAAAATGTTTAAATTTCGGAAATGCATTGAGGATGGCACTAAATTTTTTAATCTACCGCATTCTGATACTCTCAGAATCTCCAAATTTTGAAATGCCCTACCTTGTTCAGAGTTTTCCTTCCACAAAAGCATCAACTTGGGCATTTTATATAGTTTCAACTCTGTCAAACGTTCAAACGTCCCAGCATATTGTCCTTCGTTATCGAAGAAAAGATTAGTGACGGAAAGAGACTTAAGATAGCGTAATCCTTCAACAAATACCGAAGGGACTGCTATCAATTTATCATCTTTGCCGTACAATCTGAGAACTTCTAGTTTGCAAAAGAACTCTCCAAAAAGTCGACCATTTGTCTGATTCATGGTTTCATTCCAATCCAAATCCAATTCTTTCAAGTTAGGGAATGTATCCTGGGAAAGACCGAAGTATTGAACAAAAGAAAGCAGAAGTTAGTGTTCTCTAAGCAAGTTTGGGATAATATTCTCAACAATTTCAAGTGGGACCGAATGTATGTAAATCGAGTGGCTATCTAGAGAGGGAGAGCAATGTGCATCGATGCATCTCCATTTATTATCCTATGTAATAATTATATATAACATTTTCTCAGGTGGATGTGAATTCCCATCTCCCCCGTAAAGGTAACCCATTCCTATATAGTTGTTATACAAGATACTAACTCTTACATGTTTTATAGTTTCTTTTTAAGGGATTTGTTCCAAACAAGATAAGTCAAGCACAAAAGTATGAGTACATGAATGCACAAAATTTTTATAAAAAAAAATTATTTTTTAGGAAAAATAAAAGATAAAAAGGATCCCATTGATCAATTCAAGATACTGAATTAATTTTTAGTGTAAGTAGATTCAAGCTCAAATGTCTTATTTAAGAACAAAAGATTTTACTAATTAAACTAATTGGAACCTACTAGAAAAATTCTAATTTAAAAACATTAATAACCACATAAGAAACCCTAATTAGTTTGAAAGAAAATCTTTTTATATAAGATTTTATCATTTAGAAACCTCAATTAAGTCTTCCATGAATTTTCCAAAAAAGAAATCTAAAAATTATTGTTTTTTCTGCTAAACAATATACATAGATAATATTAAGTGGTCATGGACTTACCCAATATATATCGAATTTCTTGTTCCGAGCATTTACTTCATGTAGCCTTTTTTGTTTTGTTTGGAGGTTGGCTAAATGTAGCTCTGTTTATTTGAGCAAGAATTGCTCGGCTAAAAGTTAGTATGTATAGCTTCAACACCACCATGGTACAGCTAGAAATTAGGCTCCTATAATCCAACTACATTATATGTAGTCCGACTAGTCTCTATGTTAATTTTTTGTTTTATTATAAGCTGACTAGTTTCTTAAGTACTAACAAATTGTAATTAATTTTAATTTCTTGGATTATTTTAAGATAATTACACTGAGTGTCATATCCATGTTAACAAAAAGACAAGTAGAAATTCATACCTTTTCAATGAGAAAAAGGGGCTGCTGAACCGGAACGTGATCGCCTAACTCATCTGTTTCTGTGAAGTTTAATTCATTCGAAGCAACAATCTTCACTTTGTCACATTTGGATATCCTCAAACTTGTCACTGATGGCCACTCTGAAGTGTGCTTTCTGGGATAGAAACACTTAAGTTCAGGCAGCGATTGAAGAGTTAGAGAGGTTATTTGTGGGAACACAAACTTAGTCATTGTTTCCAAGCCTTCTTCCAAAGCAATAATTTCCTCCATTAATTCACAATCATTTATATGTAGACTCTCAAGTTGTTCAAGACTACTGGCCACCGAGACCGGAAAAAGACTTTTCAGAGTTTTACATTTAGAAACTTTAACTTGACGTAGATTTTGAAATGTTAAAATTGTTTCAGGATCTGAAGTCCATACATGCTTAAGTTTCGGTAAATTGATTAAAGTCAAGTGTCTCAAGACTCTCAACTGAGTAGATCCCTTATCACATATTTCATCAACATTTTCCCCTCTAACCTCAAATACCTCTTCTACCGTATTGCAATCCTCTATCTTTAATTCTTCAAGATTCTGGAGTCTTCTCAACATATTAGGAGGAAAAATGTTCATTAGATTTTTACAACTGCCAACATGCAACTTTTTTATTTTGCAAATGGAATTTGAAACGAGTTGGTTTTGCCACAACATCTTCAAGTTATCCATGCCATTGATGATTATTGTCTCCAAGTTAAAAAAGGCAACCTACAATTCTCACATATCAATTGAGTCAATAATCTACCTTTATATTGCAAAAAAGTAATTGAGAAGAAGAAGATTATTGTTGGGAATAAGACAGAGACAAACATGGGAAAAGTTAATTAAATTAAATTCCAACAAACCACAAAGCAAGTAGAACATGGAAGAAACTAATAAAAGAAATGGGGGAAAAGAAACACAAATTAACCAGGCTTTAATGAAGAGAGATTGAGAGGCGGACAGTAGGTGTATTTCTTCGAGTTCTTTCTAAGATGTGATGCCTGTGCTCACGAAATTTAGATAACAATATCGCTTTCAAAGATTTAAAAACAAAACAATTGAATTTCTTAAGTAAAATCTTGTTTTGGGCAGAAACTCGTCTACCCATTTTTTGGTTTTCCAAATGATGATTTGTGGTAGTGTGCCACCCCACCAGAATAAACCCATTGCACATATATCTCCGATTAAGGCATTACAAGCAACACATAAAAGCTTTGTTTTCTAGAGGAAAAAAAAAGAAAAAAGAAAAAGACATTCTCTTTTTTGATAAGTAGTATTTTGCTTTAGAATTGAAGAGAAAGAAGAAGACACATTCTATATCAACTTTTATTCTATAATATTCCTCCAAAGTTATTTTTTATTTTTTTTATTTCTCATTCTTTCAATGGAATAATTATAATGGATATGTTTGTACACTTTATAATTGTTGTTTTTAAAGAAATTTTCATAACAATTATGTTAAAATACGTATACAACATTCCCCAAAACAATTTAACATAAAACATTACAACATTATCCGTGTATTGCACGATAACTTACTTGTTATATATTAGATGGTCATAGACCTACCCAATATATCGAATTTCTTGTTCTGAGCATTTACTTAATGTAGCCTTTTTTGTTTTGTTTGGAGGTTGGCTAAATGTAGCTCTGTTTATTTGAGCAAGAATTGCTCCGCTAAAAGTTAGTATGTATAGCTTCAACACGACTATGGTACAGCTAGAAATTAGGCTCCTATAATCCAACTACGTTATATGTAGTCCGACTAGTCTTTATGTTAATTTTTTGTTTTATTATAAGCTGACTAGTTTCTTAAGTACTAACAAATTGTAATTAATTTTAATTTCTTGGATTATTTTAAGATAATTACACTGAGTGTCATATCCATGTTAACAAAAAGACAAGTAGAAATTCATACCTTTTCAATGAGAAAAAGGGGCTGCTGAACCGGAACGTGATCGCCTAACTCATCTGTTTCTGTGAAGTTTAATTCATTCGAAGCAACAATCTTCACTTTGTCACATTTGGATATCCTCAAACTTGTCACTGATGGCCACTCTGAAGTGTGCTTTCTGGGATAGAAACACTTAAGTTCAGGCAGCGATTGAAGAGTTAGAGAGGTTATTTGTGGGAACACAAACTTAGTCATTGTTTCCAAGCCTTCTTCCAAAGCAATAATTTCCTCCATTAATTCACAATCATTTATATGTAGACTCTCAAGTTGTTCAAGACTTCTGGCCACCGAGACCGGAAAAAGACTTTTCAGAGTTTTACATTTAGAAACTTTAACTTGACGTAGATTTTGAAATGTTAAAATTGTTTCAGGATTTGAAGTCCATACATTCTTAAGTTTCGGTAAATTGATTAAAGTCAAGTGTCTCAAGACTCTCAACTGAGTAGATCCCTTATCACATATTTCATCAACATTTTCCCCTCTAACCTCAAATACCTCTTCTACCGTATTGCAATCCTCTATCTTTAATTCTTCAAGATTCTGGAGTCTTCTCAACATATTAGGAGGAAAAATGTTCATTAGATTTTTACAACTGCCAACATGCAACTTTTTTATTTTGCAAATGGAATTTGAAACGAGTTGGTTTTGCCACAACATCTTCAAGGTATCCATGCCATTGATGATTATTGTCTCCAAGTTAAAAAAGGCAACCTACAATTCTCACATATCAATTGAGTCAATAATCTACCTTTATATTGCAAAAAAGTAATTGAGAAGAAGAAGATTATTGTTGGGAATAAGACAGAGACAAACATGGGAAGAGTTAATTAAATTAAATTCCAACAAACCACAAAGCAAGTAGAACATGGAAGAAACTAATAAAAGAAATGGGGGAAAAGAAACACAAATTAACCAGGCTTTAATGAAGAGAGATTGAGAGGCAGACAGTAGGTGTATTTCTTCGAGTTCTTTCTAAGATGTGATGCCTGTGCTCACGAAATTTAGATAACAATATCGCTTTCAAAGATTTAAAAACAAAACAATTGAATTTCTTAAGTAAAATCTTGTTTTGGGCAGAAACTCGTCTACCCATTTTTTGGTTTTCCAAATGATGATTTGTGGTAGTGTGCCACCCCACCAGAATAAACCCATTGCACATATATCTCCGATTAAGGCATTACAAGCAACACATAAAAGCTTTGTTTTCTAGAGGAAAAAAAAAGAAAAAAGAAAAAGACATTCTCTTTTTTGATAAGTAGTATTTTGCTTTAGAATTGAAGAGAAAGAAGAAGACACATTCTATATCAACTTTTATTCTATAATATTCCTCCAAAGTTATTTTTTATTTTTTTTATTTCTCATTCTTTCAATGGAATAATTATAATGGATATGTTTGTACACTTTATAATTGTTGTTTTTAAAGAAATTTTCATAACAATTATGTTAAAATACGTATACAACATTCCCCAAAACAATTTAACATAAAACATTACAACATTATCCGTGTATTGCACGATAACTTACTTGTTATATATTAGATGGTCATAGACCTACCCAATATATCGAATTTCTTGTTCTGAGCATTTACTTAATGTAGCCTTTTTTGTTTTGTTTGGAGGTTGGCTAAATGTAGCTCTGTTTATTTGAGCAAGAATTGCTCAGCTAAAAGTTAATATGTATAGCTTCAACACGACTATGGTACAGCTAGAAATTAGGCTCCTATAATCCAACTACGTTATATGTAGTCCGACTAGTCTTTATGTTAATTTTTTGTTTTATTATAAGCCAACTAGTTTCTTAAGTACTAACAAATTGTAATTAATTTTAATTTCTTGGATCATTTTAAGATAATTACACTGAGTGTCATATCCATGTTAACAAAAAGACAAGTAGAAATTCATACCTTTTCAATGAGAAAAAGGGGCTGCTGAACCGGAACGTGATCGCCTAACTCATCTGTTTCTGTGAAGTTTAATTCATTCGAAGCAACAATCTTCACTTTGTCACATTTGGATATCGTCAAACTTGTCACTGATGGCCACTCTGAAGTGTGCTTTCTGGGATAGAAACACTTAAGTTCAGGCAGCGATTGAAGAGTTAGAGAGGTTATTTGTGGGAACACAAACTTAGTCATTGTTTCCAAGCCTTCTTCCAAAGCAATAATTTCCTCCATTAATTCACAATCATTTATATGTAGACTCTCAAGTTGTTCAAGACTTCTGGCCACCGAGACCGGAAAAAGACTTTTCAGAGTTTTACATTTAGAAACTTTAACTTGACGTAGATTTTGAAATGTTAAAATTGTTTCAGGATCTGAAGTCCATACATGCTTAAGTTTCGGTAAATTGATTAAAGTCAAGTGTCTCAAGACTCTCAACTGAGTAGATCCCTTATCACATATTTCATCAACATTTTCCCCTCTAACCTCAAATACCTCTTCTACCGTATTGCAATCCTCTATCTTTAATTCTTCAAGATTCTGGAGTCTTCTCAACATATTAGGAGGAAAAATGTTCATTAGACTTTTACAACTGCCAACATGCAACTTTTTTATTTTGCAAATGGAATTTGAAACGAGTTGGTTTTGCCACAACATCTTCAAGTTATCCATGCCAATGATGATTATTGTCTCCAAGTTAAAAAAGGCAACCTACAATTCTCACATATCAATTGAGTCAATAATCTACCTTTATATTGCAAAAAAGTAATTGAGAAGAAGAAGATTATTGTTGGGAATAAGACAGAGACAAACATGGGAAAAGTTAATTAAATTAAATTCCAACAAACCACAAAGCAAGTAGAACATGGAAGAAACTAATAAAAGAAATGGGGGAAAAGAAACACAAATTAACCAGGCTTTAATGAAGAGAGATTGAGAGGCAGACAGTAGGTGTATTTCTTCGAGTTCTTTCTAAGATGTGATGCCTGTGCTCACGAAATTTAGATAACAATATCGCTTTCAAAGATTTAAAAACAAAACAATTGAATTTCTTAAGTAAAATCTTGTTTTGGGCAGAAACTCGTCTACCCATTTTTTGGTTTTCCAAATGATGATTTGTGGTAGTGTGCCACCCCACCAGAATAAACCCATTGCACATATATCTCCGATTAAGGCATTACAAGCAACACATAAAAGCTTTGTTTTCTAGAGGAAAAAAAAAGAAAAAAGAAAAAGACATTCTCTTTTTTGATAAGTAGTATTTTGCTTTAGAATTGAAGAGAAAGAAAAAGACACATTCTATATCAACTTTTATTCTATAATATTCCTCCAAAGTTATTTTTTATTTTTTTTATTTCTCATTCTTTCAATGGAATAATTATAATGGATATGTTTGTACACTTTATAATTGTTGTTTTTAAAGAAATTTTCATAACAATTATGTTAAAATACGTATACAACATTCCCCAAAACAATTTAACATAAAACATTACAACATTATCCGTGTATTGCACGATAACTTACTTGTTATGTATTAGATGGTCATAGACCTACCCAATATATCGAATTTCTTGTTCTGAGCATTTACTTAATGTAGCCTTTTTTGTTTTGTTTGGAGGTTGGCTAAATGTAGCTCTGTTTATTTGAGCAAGAATTGCTCAGCTAAAAGTTAGTATGTATAGCTTCAACACGACTATGGTACAGCTAGAAATTAGGCTCCTATAATCCAACTACGTTATATGTAGTCCGACTAGTCTTTATGTTAATTTTTTGTTTTATTATAAGCCAACTAGTTTCTTAAGTACTAACAAATTGTAATTAATTTTAATTTCTTGGATTATTTTAAGATAATTACACTGAGTGTCATATCCATGTTAACAAAAAGACAAGTAGAAATTCATACCTTTTCAATGAGAAAAAGGGGCTGCTGAACCGGAACGTGATCGCCTAACTCATCTGTTTCTGTGAAGTTTAATTCATTCGAAGCAACAATCTTCACTTTGTCACATTTGGATATCGTCAAACTTGTCACTGATGGCCACTCTGAAGTGTGCTTTCTGGGATAGAAACACTTAAGTTCAGGCAGGGATTGAAGAGTTAGAGAGGCTATTTGTGGGAACACAAACTTAGTCATTGTTTCCAAGCCTTCTTCCAAAGCAACAATTTCCTCCATTAATTCACAATCATTTATATGTAGACTCTCAAGTTGTTCAAGACTTCTGGCCACCGAGACCGGAAAAAGACTTTTCAGAGTTTTACATTTAGAAACTTTAACTTGACGTAGATTTTGAAATGTTAAAATTGCTTCAGGATCTGAAGTCCATACATGCTTAAGTTTCGGTAAATTGATTAAAGTCAAGTGTCTCAAGACTCTCAATTGAGTAGATCCCTTATCACATATTTCATCAACATTTTCCCCTCTAACCTCAAATACCTCTTCTACCGAATTGCAATCCTCTATCTTTAATTCTTCAAGATTCTGGAGTCTTCTCAACATAGTAGGAGGAAAAATGTTCATTAGACTTTTACAACTGCCAACATGCAACTTTTTTATTTTGCAAAAGGAATCTGGAATGAGTTGATGATTGTGCCACAACATCTTCGGGTTATCTATGCCAATGATGAATATTCTCTCCAAGTTAAAAAAGGCAACCTACAATTCTCACATTATTAGCTTATCTTTATATTGCCTAATATAGTCAAGAAAAATAAGAAGATAGAGGTAATTTAAATGGGAAAAGTTCATTAAACCAGATTAATGGTGGGGATATGACATTATATAGACAAGCATGATAAAATTTAATTAAATTATATTCTAAAAAACAAAGCTTCTACAACATGAAGCAGGCAAATAAAAGAAAGGAGCATTTAAAAAAAAATTAAAAAAAAAAAAAAAAAAACCAGCCTTATAATTGAAGAGATATTGTGTGGGGATACAAAAGATTATTTCTTAAAGTTCTTTCTTAAATGTGATGTCTGTGCTCGTGAAATAAAGATAATATTGCTTTCAGGGATAAAAATTGGTTTTTAATCTCTAAGTAAAATCTGGTTTTGGTGAAAATTATTTAGCTCTGAGAATATATATATATATATATATATATATATTATGAATTGGGTTTAAGTCACATAATGAGAAATTATTAAATTCTTGTGCACTAATGATAAGAAGAATGAGTGGTTAATTAACATAATTCTGCTCATACCCATAAGGTTAGACCTTTTGGGTTAAATATGTTTTTATATGTTATATTAACTACTCAGTTGAAGAATCTCAAATAGTTTATCTCCCTAACATGTTTATCAAATGATCACTATTATCACATTTATTCCAAAAAATTATCTCTAACTTCTGATATCCAACAATTATCTCTAATACAGACTTCGTAAGTAATATTGTGTATAACAAATACCCATTTTAATTTTTCCTAAACGATCATTTGTGGCGGTATGCCACCGCTCCAGCAAAAACCCCTTGCACTCTTATCTATGATTAAGGCATTAAAAACAACACATAAAAGCTGCGTTTTCTGAGGAAAAAATAAATAACCAAAATATTACCAAAAAAGAAAAGGCCAAACAGGAGTAGAGAAAGGCTAAAAATGATAGTTTTGATCTAGCCTTGTTTTCAAAAATGAATCTATCACTTAAATAAATCTTGGTGTACTTATTGACAATATAAACATATGTACGAGACACTTACTAACAAAGCAGTGAAGTTTCGGTTTCATGCTCAACTTAAAATATGTGCATATGTGAAGATTATCAAATTCATTAAAATATATTAAATCATAATGATACCTTTTCGCTGAAAAGTAGTTGAGAATCAACATCAGAATAGAAACCCATCAAGTCTGGTAAATTTCGTAGATCCAGAGAACGCAATTGAGAGAAGTCCACTATATTTGTTTTGACGTCGTCAGTGATGTTGTTGACTTGTATCTCATGTTTTCTTTCCTTTGCAACAATTGCACTCATTACCTTGCAATTCTTAATCACCATTTCTTGAAGTTGCGAAAAGCATCCAAGCATGGTTAAGGAGAAGACAAATTTCAACTCATCACAATTGCTCACTTCTAACCTTTTCAAGCTACGGAAAGACCCCATGGCAAGTTGGTCATGGCCATGGCATATCTTTTCCAAATTTGTCATACTGTCTAGAGAAAGACACTCCAAGAGAGGAAAGACAACACATTGAAACCCCATCAAGTTAATGATGTATTGAATATCTGTGCTGTCTCGAACATAGAGATGCTTTAATTGTGGAAAACCTTCCTTATCAACTTCGTAAAGAATATTTTTAATACCCTCCCCAGGAATCAAATCAAGATATTCACACCTTTTCAATAAAATTTTAATCCCATCCTCTACTTGAAAGCTTCTATCAAGTTCCAGTTTCACCATTCTTGAGATTTCAAACTCATCGTCATTGTCACTAACACTGTCACTATCCCAATCCCAATCATCACCTATTAATATTTCATATCTTTCCAATTTCTCAAAAAGTGAGGCTTTTGGTAGGATCTTAGCACTGGGAATATGAATGCACAACGTGGTCAAGAGTGACAAATGGTTCAACTCTGTGACCCTAGTATTGTTTATTTCTGTGATTTCTCCATCAACCTGCCATTGATTAAAACTACTCTTCATATATAATTCTTCTAACCTCTTAAGATTTGATAATACATTGGGTGGAAAAACTTCAAGTTTGGTGCATCCTTTCAAATCCAACAATTTAAGGTAAGTCAATTGACCAATTTCAATAGGTAAACGTTTGATGTCGGACCCTGATAGGGTAAGAGCTTTCAAATTCTTTAATTCTCCAATTATAGCCACATCTTCTAACTGATCACACTTATGCAAAACCAACGATTGGAGGTTGTGAAGACATGAAAGGGATGAAGGAAGTGAATGGTATGCATCAAACAAAAAGAAAACTTTGAGCTCTTTTGTCCCTTCAAAAAAGTGATTAGGGATTGCCGAAGAATAGTCTTTATCACCCAATAAAATGAATTTAAGTTGTGGACATTCCAACTTTTTGGGAAGATCACTGAACTTAACATCAAAAAGTGCGATTCCAAAGAAATCTTTCAATTTTTTCTTATTTGACCATTTTTCCAAATCATCTGAACTTCTAATGGTTAACATCTCCTTATCTTTATCTTTGTTTGCAATATAAATGGCAACATCACGAATGACGTCATGCATTTTAAATGTACCACTTCCATTACCTTCCAACAACAAGCAAGAATCTTTTAGTCTTTCAATCAATGTGTGGACCCTATTTCTCACTTGTTCCATTGTATAAACATTTTGAAAGAAGTCCAAGCCCGCCAAAATTCTCCATAACAAAGCTATTGGTATGACCATATCTTCTTCAAATAAACTGCAAAACAAGAACAAATATTTCGCTTCCTCAGTTAAAAAAGTGTAACTCAACTCTATACTTTTGTATACCTTGTCATGCATTTCTTTAATCTCTGTTGGACTTGCACTTCTTAACTGTTGCAAGGCATCCTTCCAAACTTTTAGATCCTCTTTCTTTTTCAGTGCATTCGCAACTGTTGTAATGGCAATCGGTAAGCCATCACATTCTTTGACAACCTCAATCATGGTAGATTTTAAATTCAAGTTTTCAGCTAAATCACCCACTATCTTCGAAAACAAGTATACTGCTTCATTGGGTAATAGAACTCCAACATTGAATATCTTTTGAGCATCCATATCCGTGCCTAATACATCTTGAAATCTAGACGTCAGCAATAGTTTGCTTCCTTCTTTATTATCCCCAAAAGAAATTCCAAGAGCCTCCAATTCAAGCTTACTCCAAATGTCATCTATAATCAAAAGAATCTTCTCTTTCTTCAACCGCTCATGTAGCAAATGTGCTGCATCCTCATCTGAAAAATCTAATATTTGTAATTGTTTTGCAATGTCTTTCTGAATCTGTCTCAAGTTTGGAGTTTGGGATGCAACTACTGTAACAATCCTTTTAAATAACTTGTCTTCTTCGGCTTGTCTAGCAATTTTCCCAACAAGCATGGTTTTGCCCAAGCCGCCCATCCCACAAACCCCAATGGCAGGAATATTTTCATCTCTTAAAGCCTTCATAACTCCGTTAAAAATGGATTTTCTTGACTCAAAGTCCTCATAACCTTTAGTAGAAATTATAGGATTAGGACCCCCTCCAATAGGGACACGACGGCCTACTGTATGGAACTCGTCCACCTTATTCTTGAGTTCCTTCACGGCCAATCCCATCTTGTGTGCTTTTCTTCCAATCTGATAACGGGCCTTCAAATTAAAACACTTCAACTTTGCTTGGCCTTCCTTTTCAAGGAATTCTTGTACCTCTCTATTGATCTCCTGAACACGTGTCTGCCACCTCTGGACTTTATCTTCAATTTCTTCCACATTGTTTCTAGCAGCTTCAACCTTTCGTTCCACACTCTTTCTATCATCTTCGAGATCGTCAACTTCGTTCTTGAGATTGTCAACATTTTTTTTGTAGCGAATCAGATAACCCATCTGACTTCCGACTGCTGTAATTGTGTAACCCACAATTTTTTCAACGATCACTTTAACGGTCTCCGTAAGAACCTCCATTTTGTGCTTCTGATTGGTCTGTGTTTTTTTTTTTGTGCTCCTTGGGTTGGGCTGCTATCTTGAGAGTAGAGGCAAAGAAAGGCCCAATAAAAATCGTTGACAACAACCAAAGTGTAATCAAAATTAAAGGACAAAAAAAGCCTATGTAATGATGTAATGACATACCTGTGTCTTTGGAAGATTAATGAAAGATAATTTAGTCTTCTACTGTCTCCACGTGGGCCGGAAAAGCTGAAACCTGAAAAAATTAAAATTTTTAAGAAAAAATTAAACCAAGTTAATCGAAAATTAAATAAAATGATGTTAATCGAAAATAAAATAAAATGACGTTTGATTTTTTTTATTTTTCTAAGAATTTTTTTGGGCATGGATTTGCAAGAATTATTGCATAAATCATTGTATTTATTTTGTTTTAAAAAATATCAAAGGTGGAGATCAGATCTAATAAAGTAAAAAGTGAAACCCACTATAGCTTGCCACATTACACAAATCTCAAAATACTTAAAAGAGATTTTTAGACAAGTGTCTATTTAATAGCTTGACACATTACCATTATGCAAAAATTGTTGCAACTAAAGTTGCAGCAAATCCTTGCCCAATTGATTCTCAAAAAAAAAAAAATCCTTGCCCAATTCTTTTTGGTTTATTAGTACTAATGCGATAGGTTATGATAAGCTGGTGCAAATAGAAATCAATTATTGATGGTAGGCAGTAGGCATCTACTTTGATCAATTTCTCACTAGTTTCATTACAAGGGGAAAAAAAAAGTTATGTCTATGCTTTGATGTGAAAAATGGAACAATTTTATTATTCAGTGGACCTAACAGTCTCATGGGAGAACTAGAGTTTTAATCCTCAATATTCCTTCTCTCCAAAAAAAAAAAAAAAATTGAAAAACAAGAATCAGTTCTTTTTTTTTTTTTTTTTTTTCCTTGAAATAATGTTTGATGGGGAATTTGCAAGATTTTCAAAATCATTCATTCCTTTTTATATGTCTCAAGAAAAAACAATCTCTATTCCTGCTTCCAGTCTTTCTTTCCTCATTTACTCTTTTGCCTTTTTTTTCTTCTTTTTTAAGGGCAGCTAATACAACCATAATTAATTAAGCACCAACTTAAGAACAGTTATTCGAATCACAATTACTCAGCCAAAAAAAAAAAAATTACAACCACAGTAAAGCAAGAACGATGTCAAAGGAAGAATGAGAAAAAAGAAAAAAGAAGGTACCTCTCTCTTTAGAATTTCAAACAATTCCAGAGCAGCTTGTTTTCACCTTGGACAGTCACTTTTTTTTTTTTCTTTTTTTTTTAATCACTGGGACAGTCACTTTGCTAATGAGTATCAGTAAACTGAACAATTGACGATATCCTTTCCTTTTCCCTTTGTACAAGTCTTGATAAGTAGAGCAAACTAAAATTAAAGAAAAAAAAAGTAAATCAGAAAAAAAAAAAAAAAATCAAATTGAGGAATGAAAGGATAGCATAAGCGAAGAAAGACAAGCAAGGACAAACTAAAAGGAAGTACCTCTCTCCTTCACACTACAATTTTAGCAGGTTTCTCTTCTACTCCTTTGACATGGCAGAACAAGGATGGTCGCTAATCGCTATAATAAATGAGAGCAGTGGTGAGAAGCTGAAAATACTTTACTTTTATTTATTTATTTTTGGGTAGAATTGGAGGAAAGTAAAACTAAAACGATAGGATACTTAGATACTAACACAAAACAACTGCAACGGAAATTAAGGTAAAAAGTCGGATTTTTTTTTTCTTTTTTTCTTTTTTAAGAATCGGATCGATCAAAGAAAATCCAAACTGGGAGGATGACCGCAACGAAACTTAATGGCGTAAAGTAGAAATTATCAAACTCTTCTTCTTCTTCTTTTTTGTGAGAAGTGGAGCAAAGTAAAACCAAAATAAGAGTTTCTTTAAGACCTTCTTCCCTCTATCTGTATGTATGTTAAAAATACTTAGTATACTTTTGGCTCCAAATTAAAAAGTCAACTTATTTTACTATTCAACTTATTTTTGCTACTATCATGAGCCCCATTACAATTTTTGGTACTATTTATGGGTCCCACTGTACTATTTCAACTAACTTTTACCTTTATCTACAGTACTTTTAACAAAAAAATTTCAATTCCAACAAAATAAGCAAATCTTAAACAAACCCTTATTACTCAAAAAAAAAAAAAAAAAATGAGAGGGTGAAGAGTGACAACACAAAAGCTGCTGGGAAATTTAATTTAGACTAGAAGAGAAATGAATGAAAGTAGAGTAGGAAAAGGTTTTTAACTGGACCTCAATGGTAGAGGGATTCTTTCTTGCTCATCCAATTTTAACTTAAAATTAGATGAGCAAGAAAGAATTTTAACTTAAAATGTCTACTTTATGATAATTATTTTTTTATCATCGTGTTTGGTAGGGGTATTTTCATCTAAGAAAGTCTTAGAGGACACCTTGGCCCGTCGGTTGGATCACCTTGTCTTCGACTCGTCAGGATAAATGCCTGCACCAATGGATCAACCATTCATGGACCCGTCGAGAGGTCCTTCCCCATTTAATATTCTTAAAGTCCCGACGAATCGACGTCCCACCCTCCTTGAAAACCTATCAAATAGCTCATGTATGTGCTCGATAATTGCCTCACACCAAACCCTCCACTCATATACCGACGAATGAAGGACCATACTGATGGTTGGGTACGCTCGGTCCCACATGCCTTTGCATATTCTCCACTCATGAGTCCTAACATGGAAATAACTTACACATCACGTTCAAAGACCCCACTACACATGCACATCTTCCCTATATGAGAAGGAAAGCCCTAAGATCCTGGAGCCATTACTCCAAATCTTCTTTACAAGGGAAGCTCCTACATTCAAGGGATCTTGGTCAGCTGTACACTATTATATAAGCACCACACCTCCTCTTCTTCAAGGTACGTGAAAATCTCTAGCTCTCACACTATCAAGCTCTTAAAGGTTTTCCAATCACTCTGACTTAACCTTTAGAGGGCCTTAGGCCAGCACCCTACCAGTGCTCCCTGTAGGTTCTTTGTTATTTTGTTTTTTAGGTACCCTAATTGGTGCATGTGTGGATGATCAACTCGCTGACGATTTTGTGCATCATCAGTTGGCGTCATTTGTGGGAAACGAGTGATTAGCCGTATCATTGCTTCTAAAACAAAGAGTTGCATGGTCCAGATGTGATCAATGACTACCATCAACCAGAAGACCCAAAAAACCCCTCCAACACCTTGGAAAGGAGAGTGCAAACCCTCACCACGGCAGTCAAGTGGCTCACCCAATGCAATCAGGAGTTGGAGCAACAATTGAACCAAAGGGACGAACGACGTCCCAATGACCAACATAACAAACGGGACAATGACGAGCGCAAAAACAACCACCTCCCGACGAGGGATCGGCAAGAAAGGGAGGATCAAGAAGAAAGCAACGCTGCTAGCAAGCGGGATTGACAGGAGGACACTAACTGCCCATCCAAACTGGAGAGCGGAGTAGTATGCATGGCACAGGAAATACAAATGATGAAAGAGAAGATAGATATGATGATGAATGCCATATGAGGGTGAGTGTCCACCAACCTAGATGAGCCACTACATCAAACCAATTCACCTTTCACGGCGTAGGTCACCTCTAGCCCCCTTCTAGCTAGGTTCCAGATGCCACAGGTGGAGACCTACGATGGACCGAGGGATCCACTTAACCATCTAGAATCATTCAAGATGGGGTCCTAGATGAAATCATATGCAGAGCAATCTCCACTATAATCAAGGGAGCAATCCCCAATACTATCTCCACTTTCAAGGAATTAAGCGAACATTTTGTCTCACATTTCATTGGCGGACAAAGATATCAAAGATCCTCAGTGAGGTTGCTAAATATCAAACAACAGGATGACGAAAGCTTGAGGTCATATGTAACTTGGATCAATAAAGAGGCCCTTCTGATTGACAAAGTCGACGACAAAGTCTTGGTCACAACTTTCACCAATGGACTCCAATCCAAGGAATTTCTTTTTTCCATCTACAAGAATGACCCCAAAGATGATGGCTGACACGTTGTACCGAGCCACAAAGAAGATGAATTCTGAAGACAACATGATAGCACGAAGAGGCAAATCGAAGAAAAGGGAAAAGCATGATGACCCTCGTTCGGATAGAGGAAGAGATTTAGCCCGAACGAGTGACAAAAAGGATGACAAAGGCAGTATCCGCAAGCTGACCGTCTGGCCAAGGCAGTATCCGCAAAGTCCTTCATCCAATATTCTCCAGCCATTGAGAAAATAGATGTGCAGGTGATCCCAATGGGGTTTGACTAGACGACTCCAATCATCTCCTACCTCAAAAAACGGAACACATCTTGAAGACCACAACACTTCCTAAAGGTTGAAGGTGCAAGCTTCACGTTTCGTGTTAATAGGAGATATTCTTTACAAAAAAGGTTTCTCTCACCTATATTTGAGATGCTTAGTTCTCGACGAAGCTGACTACATCATGAGAAAAGTCTACGAAGGAATATATGGGAACCACTCAAGGGCATGCTCACTAGTTCACAAGCTCGTACAAGCAGAATACTACTGGCCCACTATGCATAAAAATGCCCAATCCTATGTAAAAGCGTGTGATAAGTGTCAACACTTCAGCAATATTGTACGCCAACCATCAGAACAGCTCACTCCGATGAACACCCCATAGCCCTACGCATAATGAGGACTTGACATCATAGGACCCTTTCCTATGGCAATACAACAACTCAAGTTCCTTGTCATGAGAATCAATTACTTTGTCAAATGGGTTGAAGCGGAACCCTTGGCCATCCTCACTGAGAAGAACATCCGAAACTTTGTCTGGAAAAGCATTGTCTGTCGCTTTAGGATCCCTAAAGTCCTTGTCTCCAATATTGGAAAGCAATTTGATAACGAAGCATTCAAAGATTTCTGCCAATAGCTGGGGATCAAAAACCACTACTCTTCACCCACTCACCCACAAGCCAATAGACAACTTGAGGTTACAAACCAATCATTGCTCAAAATAATAAAGACTCGGCTTAAGGGGGAAAAGGGGATATAGCTGGACAAATTACCCAGTGGCTTATGGGCATACAAGACGACGGCATGAACTCCCATAAGTGAGACACCCTTCTGCCTCGTGTTTGGAAGTGAGGTCGTCATCCTAACAGAAGTAGGCCTAACGAGCTACAGAATAGCTCATCATGACGAAGGGAAGAACAAAGAAGGAATATGCCTACACTTAGATCTATTGGATGAAGTTTAGGCGATAGTTGAGCAACAGATGGCTCGCTACCAGGACCTTATGGCTAGACACTACAATACTAAGGTCTAGCCTCGACACTTCAACGTTAGAGACCTTGTCTTGAGGAATGCTACACAAGGCAAGCTAGGCCCCAATTGGAAAAGACCCTACAGGGTTATTAACTGCTACAGATGGGGAACTTACCACTTGGAGATGCTTTATGGACAAAAGCTACATCACCCTTAAAATGTTGAGCACCTAAGGAGATACTATTAGTAGTGCACCCACTACAAACTGTGTTACCACTTTTCTTTTAGCTTTTAAACTATTGAGTTTTCGATTTTTCAAATTTTGCTAAGTGAATTCCAAGGGCCCAACGGGGAAGATTGTCAACATTTTTTAGCTCGATTAATTTTTAATGAAGCATTATTCTTGAAGAATAGTTTGACTACAATGTAAAAATCTCAAAAAATATTAAGTCCTACCTACAGGGTGGACTAATGACTAAGAACACCGATGGGTGCCTAGTCATTTAAAAAAAATCTCTTAAGTCCTACCTACAAGGTAAACCGACTACTAAGGACACTGACGGGTGCAATCTTAAGTCCTACATACAGGGTGGACTGACAACCGAGGGCATCGAGACGGGTGCCTAGTCACTTAAAATATCTCAAGTCCTATCTACAGAAGGGACCGACAACTAAGGACACCGACAAGAGCCTAGTTACTTTAAAAATCTTGGGTCCTACCTACCGGGTGCATCAACGACTAAGGACACCAACGAGAGCCTAGTCACCTAAAAAATCTTAGGTCCTACCTACGAGGTGGACCTATGATTAAGGACACCGACGAGCGCCAATCACTCAAAAAATCTCAGTCCTACTTTAAGGGACCCGTCAACCCAATCTAATATCAACGGGCACAAACACTTAATATTTTTATTAAAAATCACCCTCACTTCAAGTGGTCCCGATGAATACTCTGGCTACAGCCCTTCCCTTCAAGTGAACCTAACGAATGCTTAGGCTATAACCTAAGCTGACAGGCACAAACACTTAGCATTTCTTCATTATCCTTATAAGAAGCTACATTCAACGTAAATAAAGCATTCATAATCGACAATGTGATATTCAAAAAAGGATATAGGCAAAAATAGAAATTATCATAAAATTACTAAAATCTAATGTCAAACCCAATAAGGGATAAAAGTTCTTGTTGCCAAAACAGGGCACCCGTATTGTTTTAAAATTACATACTGATATTAAAGAAAAAAGAAAATTTTTTCTCAGGCATGTGGTTTGTCGATTGGCTCGTTTGGTTGCTTGTCAGTCTCCTTCTCTCCTGATCCATTGATTCCCTTGCCCTCTGGCCCGAAGGCTTCCGCCTCTTTAAGATCTGTCTCCTCCTCATTAGGGACATCATAGCCAGCAGAGGTCGTCAGGACCGAAGTGTTTATTTGAATTTGGGAGAAATCCAAACCAAGGAACAAGAGGATGGCCTGCTTACGAAAGTCCTCAAAGCTGTCACCTCCTCAACCTGACAAGCGCTCCCCTGCACTTTATCCTTTTGCTCGTTAAGCTCCGTATTCAAGTTCTAAAGGGATTCCTTAAACTTCTTCAAGGTCTCCTCTTCGGTCTCCAAACGGCTCCTTAGGCATTTGATCAACGCCTCCTTGGCAGTCCACCTGATCTATGGGGCCTTCATTCTTACTATGCCCAGAAAATGGACAGGCCAAAAAAAAGGCGTCAAAACATACCCAAAAACAGATAAGGAATGAGGGTAGGAGAATGCAACTTACCCTTATCATGTTGAAAAGGCCCGAATCGCCTAAAGCTTCAGTCTCGTGCTCTGAGCACTCGTTAAGATCAATGACCTAGACAAATGAGTGAGTCGTATCCACTGCATACTCTCTACTTTTCACTAGCAAGGGTCAGGGATCAACATCCCCCACTTAGCTGACCCTATAACACCTCAGTCCATATAAAGATTCTCCAAGCATTGGGAGCTATCTGACAGACGAATACACCCATATAATCTGCTAACTGACAATAGAGGTAGATAAGAGGCAACCTCAGCCCAGCAATAAAAGTTGCCTCATAAAAGCCAACCTCGTATGACTCCCTTGTATAGCATTTCTCCCCTTTATCAACCTTTCTGATGGGGACATCTTTGGGGATCTGAAAACAAGGCCTAAGTCTGTTAAAGACTCATTCGTCGTGCTCATAGAAAGTCATTGATTGACTAGACACCGAGGAGGACAATTTTTCTACAAACTCGTTCTAGTGGATTGGTTTCCACCTCCTCCTTAGGGGGTGAACTTGCTGACAACTCCCTCTTAAAGCCAAACGACGCATCTGACACATACTCATATCCTAACGAGTAGGCCTCTTCATCACCCAATTCTAAAAGGATGGATGATGAACGTTCACTCGTCGCTTCACTACTTCCTGATATTCCCCCACCTACAAGCGATGAATGGAAACTAAGATTCTACTCACTCAACTCCCAAACATAGGACCGATAACTACTTATCAAAACAAAAATACGAAACAATAAAGCAACAAGGAAAGAAAAGGAACTTACGTAGTTGCTATTGTGGGGGAGTGAGTGACAAATGAATAAAAGTGACAGTCCTCCTTACGGCGATGAACGAATGAGACCAATATAAGAAAAAAGCTCTGGATTAAGCGCTTGAAAGTAAAAAATGGCAGTGAGAGGCTAAGAAAGGATTTGAAATATTTATAGAATGAAGAAGCATGAAAAACGAAGCAATGCTATAACTCGAATTTGCTTAATCAAGGATCGCAGCGTGTCACCTAGCCTCTTTAAAAGACATTTCTGCCCCTATAGGTGGCACGAACCTCTACACAAAGTAATTAATGATTGAAATATTCCTCATACTCTACGGCTTGTCAGTTATCTCGACGAACAACGAAGTAGGGGGCAGTTGATAGGGGAATTTTCGTCTAAGAAAGTCTTAGTGGACACCTTGGCCCGTCGGTTGGATCACTTTGTCTTCGACTCGTCAGGATAAATGCGCACACCAATGGACCAACCATTCATGGATCCGTCAAAACGTCCTTCCCTATTTAAAATTCTTAAAGTCCTGACGAGTCGGCGTTCCACCCTCCTTGAAAACCCGTCAAGTAGCTCTTGTATGTGCCCGACAATTGCCTTACACTGAACCCTTCACTCACATATCGATGAATGAAGGACCATATCGACGGTTGGGTACGTTGGGCCCACATGCCTTTGCATGTTCTCCACTCATGAGTCCTAACATGGGAATAACCTGCGCATCATGTTCAAAGACCCCACTACACGTGCACATCTTCCTTATATGGGAAGGAAAGCCCTTAGATCCTGGAGCCCTAACTCCAAATCTTCTCCACAAGAGAAGCTCCTACGTTCAAGGGATCTTGGTCAACTCTACATCACTATACAAGCACCACACCTTCTCCTCTTCAAGGTATGTGAAAATCTCTAGCTCTCCTACTCTCAAGTTCTCAGAGGTCTTCCAATCACTGAATTAACCTTTGGAGGGTCTTTGGTCAACACTTCACCAGTGCTCTCTATAGGTTCTTTGTTCTCTTGTTCTTCAGGTACCCTAATTGGTGCGCGGGTAGACGATTAGCTCGCTGACAATTTTGTACATCATCAATGTTAAAACACTAATTAATTTTTAGTGTAGCTAGGTTTGAATATCATATCTCTTATTGAAGCATAAAATATTTTACCAATTGAGTTAACTAGAATCCACCAACTCAACTCACTCCATTTCACTTAAATTTAATCATAGAATCATATTCTTGGTCAGAATTGTCATGTCATCACTTACCAAACTAATAAATCTATGGTTCAGTATTTTTCATTTGACAATCCAATCCATCAAGATAATTGACAAACTTTATACAGAAAATATTTTAAAAAATATACTGAAGAACGGGATGCAAGTTGGCTGGATCAAGTCTAAACTCTTACAAGCAATCTCATCCTCATTCTCATCTCCCTAAAACAGGGTAAGTGATCAATTTAGGGAAATAAAAATAAATAAATAAGCGAGAGAAATAATAAAAACAAATAAATTGATGTTTTATGGTTCAATAAATAGTAAAAATCATTCCTCAAACAATTATTTTGCCGTTTTTGTTTCAGTAAAAAAAAAAATTGATGTTTCGAGAACTGAAAGAAATATTAAAAGTAAATAAATAATAATATTTTAATGGAACAAAGTAAAGGACAAAGAATCAGATATGAATGTTTTGAAAAGTGATTAACTAAATTGAAAACGTAGGCTTTTCTGGGTTGGGCTGCTGTCTTGAGAGTAGAGCAAAGAAAAGCCCAATAAAAAACGATGACAACAATGGTAGTGTAATTAAATTGAAGGACAAAAGAAGCCTATGTAATGACATACCTCTGTCTTTGGAATATTAATGAAGATAGTCTTTCACTGTCTTCACGCGGGCATACAAAGGAAAGCTGAAAGCTGACAATCAAATTTAAAAATAAAATAAAAACCCCAAGTTAATCTAAAATAAAATAAAATGATGTTTGATTATTTTATTTTTGGGTTTTTTTTTTTTTTTTTTTTTTTGGTTTCTAGTAATAAGGTGGGAAGCAAATAGAAATGAATTATTAACGTTTGGCAGTAGGCATCTACTTTGATCAATTTCTCACTAGTTTGATAACTTTGATTCCAAGGGGGGGAAAAAGTTATGTGTCTGTTTTGATGAGGAAAATGGCACAATTTTATTGTTCAGTGGAACTACCTGGTTTATCTTGAGAATCTGATTTTTAATCCTCAATTCCTTCTCTACAAACAAATAAATAGCATAGAAGTTCATTGTCTATGAAATGATGTGTTTGATGGGGAATTTGCAAGATACATTCCTTTCTATATGTCTCAAGAAAAAAACATATCTAGAGCATCCAAACTTTCTCTCCTATTTACACTTTTGCCCTTTTTTTTCTTTCTTTGTAAGGACAGCTATTACAATCATAATTTAGCACCAATTTAGGAACAGTTACAATCATAAAAATAAAATAAAAAATTATTTTTATGCATCTTATATCTTAAGATACACGTCTAAAAAATAATTATAAATATACATATATAAAATGTATATTCACTATAAATTCGGAATTAGTCAACTAATGACTAATTTAATTATCATTTGTGTAATAATATTTAATAAAACTAACTAAACAAATCAAATTAGCATTTTTTTTTTTTTGCACTTAAATTAGCATATCTATATATATAATAATAGATGAAGCTGAGAGAAACTCAAATTACAATTCCAAATAAGAGTTCCAATTTTGAATCATGTGTCCTAAATAATTTATTCTTAAAGAGTTTTATTTCTTAATTTTAGAATCAAATGTGGGACCACATCATAAATATTTATCCAAGTAAGTTATTAAGTACAAAAACCAATGAGTCTAGAATAAATAAATTGTAAAAAAAAAAAAAAAGTGTTTCACAATAATTAAAAAAAAATGGAAAATTTACATTTCATACCTAATAATATTCTTACAAAATTTTTTAAAGAGTTAACAAAATATAAAAATGACTATCAATAGTATTTAAATTATATATATATAATTTATATTATACATCATATTGTATATTTTTAAGTGTATCCATGCATATGTATTGGGTTACAAGTTAGTGTTTATAACATATATATTCAGGATGTCCGAGATTCAATTCCTCCTCCCCATTGTAACTATCAGATTATCATAATAATAATAATAATAATCAAATTTATAACATATATATTCATCATATCCATCATCTTACCTAATCAACTCCATCAAAATCAATGTTGTCATGATGCTCATCATCTTGCAAATTTATTTTTTCATTGACATTTTCTTCATCATCATCAAAATCTACTATTTACTCTTCTTCTTCTTTTTTTCCTTTTTTCTTCATTCTAGTTTCTTAGACTTATGATCAATAAAAAGATAATTTTATTGTCATTTAAAAATAATTCTAATTATATGACTAATATGAAAGTAAGTGTCAATTTTATTATCCAAATTTTGCTGGAGAAAAAGAGAAAAAAAAAATGGACATTTTATTTTATTTGGCTCAATTAAGTAGTTCAATAATTTTGTGATAAAAACAAGTCTAAAAACTTGTTAGATTTAAATAAAAGTATAAATTTTAACCCAAAAAAAAAAAAAAAATTTAAACCCACATATCTTTGTATGATGCAGTACGCACCTTTGTATTGTGCGATTCATGAATATTTACCGTATGTAATATTTTGTACACAATACGATACAGATGACCACAATTACTCAGCCAAAAATGAAATAAAAAATTTACAACCACAATAAAGCAAGAACGATGTCGAAGGACCAATGAGAAAAAAGAAATAATAAGGTACCTCTCCCTTTAGGACATCAAACTATTCCAGAGCAGCTTGTTTTCCTTTCTATGCTGAGTATCAGTAAACGTGGACACTTAGCGATACCTTCTTCTTTTTGCTTTGTTACAAGTCTTGATAAGTAGAGAAAATTAAAATGAAACTTAACCAAAAAAAAAGGTTAAATCAAAGAAACAAAGTGCAAAATCAAATTGAGCAATATTTAAAGAATAGCATAAGCGAAGAAAAAGAAGAAAGGACAAAATAAAAGCAAGAAAGTAAAAGGAAGTACCTCTCTCCTTCACACTACAATTTGAGCAGGTTTCTCTTCTACTCCTTTGACTTAGCAGATCAAGGATGGTTGCTATAATAAATGAGAGCAGGCAGTGAGAAGCTCAAAATACTACCCTTTTTTTGTATTTTTTGGAGAAGTGGAGCAAAGGAAAACTAAAATGATAGGATACTAACACAAAAAAATAAAACTGCTACGAAAATATCACTCTTTACTATAAATTTTTTTTTTCTTAAAGAAATGGAGCAAAGCAAAACCAAACTAAGAGGAAGAGGATGACTGCAATGAAAATTAATGGCGAAATGTAGAAAGTATCAAACTCTTTTTCTTTTTTTTCTTTTTTTGAGAAGTTGAGCAAAATAAAACCAAGATGAGAGGATGAAGAGTGATGACACAAAAGCTGCTACAAAAATTAATTCAGAGGACAAGAGAAATGAGGGAAAGTGGAGTAGGAAAAGTCTCTTAAATTGGACCTCAACAGAAGAGAGTTTTTTTTTCTTGCTCATTAACTTTATGTTTTCTAATAGGAAATAGGAATAATAGAATTTGAACCTACTTCATGATAAAAATATTTTATCATCATGTCAAAACACCAATTGATTTTTTATGTAAACAAATTTGAATCGCAAATCTTTTATTTTAAAATAAGATATTTTACCAATTGAACTAACTGAAATCAGTGGCAAAGCTAGAAATTTGGGTCGGGAGGGCAAGATAAAAGACAAAATTGGAGCGTAGGTCTATTTATGTGAAAGTATTAGCATTGGTGGTACTAAAAAGCCATATTGCTATTTTTAGCATCATCAATACTAAAAAACCTGCTGCAATGATGGAGGAAAAACCAAAAAATTTGGTTGTTGAGCTATAATGCATAACCAAAGATATCTGTGCAACGTAGCTAAGATGGTAAAAAAAAAATATTTTATTAATAGTTATATTATTTTATTGTGTTAGTGGTGGTGGTTGTTGTTTATTGTAATAGATATATTATTTTATTGTGTTTTTTATATTATTTTATTATGTTGAATGCTAAAATAAAATTACTAATATTGAGTATTTTGTAAAATAAAGTGGTAAAATAAATAGAGTAGTTTTTTTTTTTTTTTTTGTGTGAGTGTGCCAAATTGTGAAATTTTTGGTACCACCAATGGGGCATTAAGAGAAGCTACTGTGGGAATTGAAAAAAAGAAAGAGAAAAGTTATTTGTCCTTTTTGTAGTGTAGGGGAGCAAATAAGACATTTTTGTACATTATAGTAATATTATACTATTATTAGAGAAATATTTGGAAGTTCCGGGTGACTGGAATTCATCAGCTCCAAATAAAATATTTCATTGCACGATAGGTGTGTACAAAAAATAAAGATAAAAATGTAAAATTGATCCTCTAAGTTTTACCTTTTGTCAATTCAGTCCTTTAAATTTTAGTTTTGTCATTTCAATTTTCTAAATTTCAAGTATAATCAATTTGGGTGTGTTTGTTTTGGGTGAAAATCACTTCCGGAAATGCTTTTCCAGAAATGGGGGTGTTTGGTTAGTCCGGAAAATAGAATTTTTCGAAAATTGATTTCCGTTGACCGAAAAAAAATGGCTTTGACTACGAAAATTATTTTACACTTTCATTTTCACTTCAAAGTATTTCCATAGAGAGAGAGAGAGAGAGCGAGCGTGCGAGAGAAAAAAGACCGAGCACCAGTCCAATCCGACGATCACCAGCGAAACCCCGAGCTCCAATCCACGCCGATCTCGCGAGCTCCAGTCCGACGACCGCGACGCTTCGCGAGATCACGCCGTCGATCGCGTCGTTAGACTGGAGCTCATGAAGCACCGCGCCGTCGAACCCAGTCGAGCGTCGATCGTTGATGATTTTTTTTTTTTGGGTTTTGTTTGTGTTTTTTTGGGTTTGTCTTTTCCTTCTTCTTTTCCAAACACCAGAAAATATTTTTCGGAAATTTTTTTGAAATGCAACCAAACACATGAAAACATTTTCCTTTCCGGAAAATAGCATTTCCGGAAAATGGAATATTTTCCGGAAATGCTTTTACACGAACCAAACACAGCCTATATAGTCATCCATTAGTCTTCCATTAGATGCAGACGTTTACTAACCAAAACCATGCCATTTTGGATGATTTTATTTATTTATTTATTTAAATTTCTATATTTTAAAAAAAAAAAAAAAAAAAAAAAAAAAAAAAAACTAAGGTGAGCGACGTCGTTCCCCAGCCCACTGGAAAAACAAAACAAATCCTCAGCCCGTGACTTGAGAAATTTGAGGAACTGAGGGATAAAGAAAGAGAGGGAAGAGAGACGGAGAGGGAGAAGAGACCATATAGACCCTCAACCGTTTCATCCCACAATCACACAAACACAGCTGACCCATCGTTGTTGGCCTGTCACCACCTCAATCCGTTACCCATTACACTCCAAAACCACCGTACAAACCACCAATCCACCCCAAATGACATCAAAACACCACAAAGTTTCCGATCAGGTCAATTGATCAAATACACAACACAAAAAAAAAAAAGGCCTTTCTTTTTTTTATCTGACGTTGGGGTCTAACCAGGTACCATAACAATCTGTATTGTAAGGCAGGAAATAAGTAGAATTCCTGAGCTTTGAATGATGATGAGCTTATAATACACTAGACCCACATAGCAAATCATGACGAAAAACCCAAAATTCAAAACTTTGCAGGTTGAAAATGCTAGAAATGAATACTCTATATCATATATATAGCATAGAAATCAGAATCTAGTACACTTCCAGATCAGTGGCAATATCAGAATCACAAAAATTATTTAAACCATGGTTGACAGGTACAGCATTCCGTGGTGCTATGGTGTGAGTGGGTGTACAGGGTCACCATTCTTGAAGTAGCTGAAGGTTTTGTTGGGAAGTGATGAGACTCTAGAGGAAGAGGGACCGCGAGTAGACCCTAGCTCGACGGTGTTGAGCCGCCAAGTAGACCCTAGCCCGATGGAGCGGAATGGAGCCACCGTGAATCTCTCTTCTCCCTCTTGGTCTCTCTTCCCCCTCTCCCGATCTCTCTTTCTCTCTCAGTCTCTCTCTTTTCCCCCTTTCTTTCTCCCTTAGTTCCTCAAATTTCTCAGGTCAGGGCTGGGGATTTGTTTTGTTTTTCCAGTGGACTGGGGAACGATGTTGTTACCCTTACGTTGGTTTTTTTTTTTTTTTTTTTTTTAAAATTAAGAGAAGTTAAAATCCAAAAAAAAAAAAATCATCCCAAACGTGGTCGTTTTGGTGGGTAGACGGCAGCACTTAATGGAAAACTAATGAAGGACTGAATTGACTATATTTGATATTTAGAGGACTAAAATGACAAAACTGAAACTCAAATGACTGAATTAACAAAAGATGAAACTTAGATGGTTAGTTTTGCATTTTGGCCAAAAATAAATTATCCATCTTGAGAATTGAGATAAATACAAAATTTGAACAAAAGAATTGGGTACCTATAAAGTAGGTCAAATAAATTTGAGATTTCAGTTAGAAGGGAGAAGACAAAGATAGGTTTTTATTTTTATTTATATTTATTGGCAAAAATACATATACATAAAATGTCTATTGAATCCACAATTCTTTTTAAAATGCCATTTGAGCTCATATTAATTCGCTACAAAGAGTAGCATTGGTGTTCACATCATTCCCTATTATTGTTGCGGCTGGATTGATATTATTGATGTCATAACTCATAATACTAAAGGTTTGTTTGGTTGGAAATGTGAAAAAGTGAGAGAATAGAAAAAAAATTTATTTTCATTTTTTTTGTTTGGTTGAGAGTGAAAAAGTGAAATGTGAAAAAAGTGAGTTTGTATAAATTTACTCATATACTCTTGATAAAAAAAAAAAATGATACTCAATTAAAACAAAAAGTGACAAGCAAAAAAAAAAAAAAAATCACCTAAATTTATTAAAAAATAAAAATCATGTCTTGAAAAAAAAAATCATATCTAGTTAAACAAAAAAAAATAAATAAATAAATAAAGAAAGAAAGAAAGAAGAAGACAAACAAAACAAAGCACCACGTCACAGCAACAAAAAAAAAAAAAAAAAAGGCAACGTCCTAATAAAGTTTTGTTTAAAAAATAAATAACAATGTCACAGGAAAGTTTAAAAAATAATAATAATAATAATAAATAAAGAAAAGAAGAGGCACAGCCAATAAGGCAAAAGCTTTAAAAAAGTTTTAAATAAAAGGGGGTGGGGGGAGGGGGGAACTTGACAAAACCCATGTGCATTACACAAGGACAATTTCGTCATTTACCTCTTGAATTTCTCCCTGTCTAGTTTTCTACCTATTTTGGAAATAAAACTTTATAGTGGGTCTAGGGAGAAAACACCCAGATCCTTGCATCTTTTTCCCCTCTCCTCTTTCCAACCAAACACATTCCAAAAAGTATTCCCTCCTCATTTTCTCTCTTTTTTTTTTTCTTTTCTTTTTTTTATCCTCCCTAAAATCCACTCTTCCAAATGCACCCTAACTTTTTCTCATTGGCATTGAACACCTCCGAAGTTAGTTTCACCTAATACTATATTGATATATTCATACATTCAAGTTAAAGTTTACATGTATATCTTGCCAAAACGTATGTATAGGGAGCATAATCACATATCTATACTCTATATAAAAAAGGATAATTGAGCAGCTTGTGTTTGACAAAATGACATTGTAAAGATTAAAACGCAGAATCGGAGATTTCCTTTTACGTTTGTTTGTTGTGTACAGGTATATTTATGTTTCTATCCTTAAAAACTTTAAATTAAAAGAGTGAAAAAGCACAGGTAGTTTCATCATTTTGGCTCCACCTTTCTTGTCTTATCTCCTTGTTTGAAGTGTTTGACAGCCAACTACTTTACTGATAGATACAAAGTGAAGCAACACGGTAAGGGAGAGAAATAGTGAGAGATAAGAACAAAGTAAAAAAAGGGAGTCAACCATGACCCATGAGTCAACTGCTTCCATCACGAGGGAGAGAAAAGAGAAAGAAACAATAAAAAGAAGTAGGTTGGAGAGAAAGAACGAGGGAGATTTTGTTTTGGTTTAGCTCATTCATTTTATCTTCTTTTTTTTTTTTTTTAATCAAAGTATATTTATTTCATTTAAATGTAACTTCCGCACATGGGTTCATCTTGCATGTGGATTATTACTTTCTTTCTTGCTGGTTTTTTTTTTTTTTTTTTTTTTTTTTGAGAAAGTCTTGGTGGTTTGTTTTAACAAAGATGGAGATTTTGTTTTGGTTTAGCTCATTAATTTTATCTCTTTTTTTTTTTTTTATGAAAGTATATTTATTTCATTTAGATGTAACTTCTCCAAATGGGTTCATCTTGCATGTGGATTATTATTTTCTTTCTTGCTTTTTTTTTTTTTTTTTTTAAAAGAAAGTCTTGCTGGTTTGTTTTAATGTTTTAATTTGTTATATGTAGTCATGTTGAAATTACCATGTTGCTGCTAAAAAGAAGTGGACCCCTTGTTGGTATTTTCATCATCAGTTCTAGAGGACCTTTGGTTTACATTTTTATCCACCCAAAGTTTTCTGGTCAAGTCTGGGTTGGGCATAAATACGACCTGGCCCGACCCATGGACAGCCCTACTTGGGATAATGTATGGCATTTTATGGACTATGTAATATACCAGATGCACTATGTGGTAACTGATAAGTTTCGTTTTAGTTCCCCAAAAAATTATAAATATTTGTTATTGACCAAATTTTAAGTATATACAATTTAATTAGGATCAAAGCATCTTCTTCAAACTATATGATAAAAAATTTAAAATAAGTGCTTACAAAAAATTAGATGAAATTATCATTACAGTAAAAAGAGTTTTTTTTTTTTTTTTTTAAGCACAACCTAAAAATATTAGAATACTATAGCAAAATATATGATCTATAATATAACTTTTTATTTTTTTTTTAGGAAAATGATCTACAAATCTTTTAGTGTATATAGAATTGTAGAAGCATATACTTCGGGCCACATGCTAGTTTTCCTTTTAAGGGTAACTATTGTAACCATAATTAAGCACCAAATTAGGAATAGTTATTAGAACCACAATTACAAACCACAACAAAGCAAGAACCATATCAAAGGACGAATGAGAAAAAATAAAAAAAGAAGGTACCTCTCCTTTGAGGATATCAAACTATTCCAGAACAGCTTGTTTTGTTTTCCACTCGGATAATCAATGTGCTAAGTAACAGTAATTGTGAACAGTTGGCGATACCTTCTGCTTTCCCCTTAGTTACAAGTCTTGATAAGTAAAACAGAGCAAACAAACTGCAACAAAAAATCAAATTGAGGAATGAAAGGATAGTATAAGCGAAGAAAAATATAAAAGGAAGAAACTAGAAGGAAGTACCTCTCTCCTTCACACTACAAGGTAGAGAATTTTTTTTTTTTTTTATTATTATTAATATACGGCAGGTTGTAATAAGGTTTGATGCAATACATTTTTTGCGCATAGAAGATGATTGGCACTTGGCAGGAGTGTGGGTGCAACCGCCCGTCCAAAATGAAGTTTCTACGCGGAGGCATTTACTAATATAGCATACTAAATGGAATATAAATATATGTGGCTGTCTATAAAACAAAAATAAATAAATAAATATATGAGGCGACATCATTTTCACTCTAGATTTTGTTCTCGTACTTTGCAGTATTTATTATCATAACTATATCCTTTATCTTTTTCTTTTTTAGAAGAAAATATATCCTTTATCTGAACCATCCTATAACAGAAGTTGGTCTAATAATAATTATCAAAATCGAGTTAGTATTTTTTTTTTGGGATAAATATAATTTCAAATCTTTTTTTTTTTTTTTGAGCAAAAAAAAAAATGCTTTGAATTTTATTAAGAAGCTGGAAAATCAACATAACTTTCAAATCTAATAGGAAATTACGCCCTGGGCAATTAGACAATAGTAACTTCTCATGCCGTTTGGTGTCTTAAGTTCTAACTCCTGTTTTTAAATCATGGACACGGTTAGAACTTACAAATGATATACATGATTAACCACTTTCATTCAAGGGGAAAAAAGTTAATTAAGTTTCATTTTTTACGGAAAAAAATTGCACAATATTATAACTTTATTATACGGTGGAACTACCTGGTTTTTCCTCTCTCTCTCTCTCTCACACACACACACACACACACACATATATATTGGCAGATCCAAGATTATTTTTTAGGGAGATCAATAAGAAACATAAATTATACAAAATTTAAAACAAAAGAGAACTTGAATATATCGACATCACAAAAAATACAAAAAAACAAAAACTGAAATACATAAAGTTTTACAATTACTTTCTACAATGTTTCATATTTTGAAATCATTATATGATATTCTCATTATCAATTCTACGAGCTACATCTTTTTTAATGTATACAGCCAAACAATCATTTATTCATTAATCTCCTATTTGATTGATTTATTTCAAATTTATTAAGATCTAAATGAACTTTTTCTAAGGTTTAAGATTGACAAATTTCTGTGGGTTTCAGTTAACTCAACTTATAAAGTCTCTGATTGTTGGATAAAAAATTTAGGATTCAATCCCCGCCTACACCAAAAAACCGATTGGTGTATTGATCTGATAATAAAAAAGCTATCATCAAGATCAGACGTCATAAGTTGAAACTCGCTGTAAAAGAAAAGAATAACAAATTTCTACTTTTGTTATTGGGCTTTTTAATTTTTTTTTCCTAGATTTTAGATCAAATTAGTTTGTCATTGGACTTTTTTGTGTTTAAAAATGTCAAGATATTGTTAAAAGAATCATATTCAAAATTATTTCTGTTGGGGCTTAAAAGAAAATATAGGGTTACGATGTTCAAATTTTTATTTTAGGGAGTCAAAAAAAATTATATATAGTATTTTTTTTTTGGGGCCAGTTGAGGGGGTTCATTGAACCCCCTAGGCTCCAAATGGAGCCGCTCATGTTAATATATATATATATATATATATATATATATGATGTTGGACATACAAAAAATGAGAATTTGGTGGATAACAATTTATATGATTTTTTTTTTCTTCATTTGTTTCAAATAAACTTACATTTATTATTAGCTATTTCATATATTCAAATACGTAAATATTATATATAAACTTGGTAAAATTTTAATACGCATTTAGTTATGCTTATGTAGGTTCTAGTTAGCTCAACTAGTAAAGTCTCTTATTGCAGAACAAGAGATTTGGGGTTCGATTTCAGTCTTAAAAATCAATTAGTGTCTTGGCCTAATGATAAAGAAAAATCATAAGAAGCGAACACCATACATTGAAACTATCCCTTAAAAGAAAAGTTTAGTTATATTTATCTGTATATGTATCTCATGCATATGCATGAAGTTACAAGCTAATTTCTCTAATGAAAGAACCTAAGTTTTAATTCTTAATTCCTTCTCTAAAAAAATGAAAAACAACAAATGGCAGTATAACACAAAAGTTCATTTTTGTTATAAAATGATTTTTTTATGGGGAATTTGCAAGGATTTTAAAACCGTTCATTCCTTTCCATTGAAATTGGGAGAATTCGCAAGATTTTTAAAATCATTCATTCCTTTATATTTGTATATGTCTCAAAAAATAAGCAATCTCTATTCTTGCTTCCAAACTTTCTTTCCATATGTACATATATATATATAGAGAGAGAGAGTTACACCTTATGCAACTTTGTAAGAATTACACATTTTATAAGCCATTATTTTGTAATAAATCTAACAGTAGAAACACTCTAATGGTCTTGTTATCAACCTTCTATAAATAAGTGATCTTATAGCATTTACATCCCAAAATTCTATCACATCCTATTTTGCCATCTTAAAAATAGGATGTGATAGAATTGATAAAGTAAGGAATAAAATATTAGTTTTTTTTTAGAATTTGCCCTGTAGCACTATTGCAAATTTTTTTGCAATAGTTGCTTTTTACAAGTCCATGTGTTGGGGGTTTTTGGGCTTTAATGCTAAATCTGTCATACATTTGGCATTTCACAGTCTGGATGTGAATGCCCTTATAGCCAGCCTCCAAACTAGGGTGGTCACAAGATCACCCTTACTTGAAAAAAAAAAAAAAAAAAAAAAAAAGTATATATAAACTTGCCAAAAAAAATTTATATGCTAAATAACATATTGTGACACCTTTATAAAAGTGTTGAACATTCTAACATAAGAATTACAAAAATTTTGGTTTAACAAAAATAAAAGTAATGTTACATTCATAACATTTTCACAATAATTTCATAACAAATTCAATATGGTAAGTTGTTACCAATTCTAATTTGGCCTAATATTAATATTATTTTTTAACCACCAATAAACAACTTTTTGCATAAAATTTATTATAAGAATATTGTGGACATAACATTACTCCAAAATTAAATCTGTCCCCCCCAAACATAATCCTTAACTTTTTTTTTTAAGATATAAATAACAACAATAAATATCAGCCCAAATAACAACAAACATAAATCAAACAACAACAAAACAAGACCAAACAACAACAAAACAAGACCAAACAACAACAAGTGAACAAATTATTTAACAAAAAACCTATTATAAAACAAAAAGATAAAAATTGCTAATCATTCAAATTTGTAACTCATTCAAACTATTCAATAAAAATAATTTATAATTTCATTTTTCCTTAAAAAATGGTACCAAGAAAAATATTGTGATTTTGAGTTTTTCTTGATGGTGACGACAATTCTATTCTTTTTGGCTTTACAGTCGTAACAATTTTGATTTCTTTGACGACTTGGCTCATAGTTGTAGAAAACATTCAAGTTATGGCTTTATTTATTTATTTTGAAAATCAGGTTATGGCTTTATTAAATTTTGTATAATGTCAATTTTTTAGTAACCACTCTAGAGTTGCCACTGCTAATAGCATTAATTATCTCCAACTATGAAATTAAATGTTTTGTACCCTTATATGGAAAGTTTATTACGGTTAAAGTTTATCTTCTTCATTCTGCACAGTAGAATAATATATCTCCCACCTCAAGCGATCTCCGGAGCAATTGAAAAACAATAAAAATTAGTGGAAAACATATATTACTGGTATGGCACTCCCAAATCCTAAACTCTCTCCTAAATTTGTATCTTTGAATTGCTTGGCGAGGATAGTGGCAGGATTTTATTTTATTTTTTTTTTTAAAGAATCAAACACCGGCAGGATATTGTCCAATTCTATGAAAATATCTTTTCACCAATTTAGTACCTTGATATGATCCAATACTATCAACTATCAAGAATATTATTCAATAAAATCATAGTGGTGATTAATGGCCAATTTGGGTACGATCAGTATCAAAGAAGCTAAACGCCAATCAACTGGGGAAATAATCCCCACTTCCACCTTCACCAAAATCACCAGAATCACCACTATGATTTTATTTATTTCAATAAAATCAAAAATTCAAAACATAAAATGAAAATTTATCTATATCGACATAAAAAGAAAGTGAGAGTGAGCCACTTGATTTGCTTCACCTCCCTCTCTTTTTATCTGCATAATTAAACATAATTTTTTTTTTTTCAACATAGGTTAAACATGGAAAATTAATTATAGGTTTTACATTTTAGATGGTATCAGTTTAATCGAACATTCTTAACGGTCTGATCTATGAAATATTTACCCTTTCTCTTAAAAAAGCTCAGGCATGTCTTGTCTTGTGGTTTTCTATATGGTAAAAATGAGATATTACATTATTTTCTTTTCTATTCTTTTCACTCAATAATCAAATCAACTGATTCTCAAAACTTAAAAAAGAAAAAAAATCAACTTATCAAAGCAATATTCATAGAAACGAAAGTCTTTGGTTATCAAAAAGATTTCCTTGTTGACCCATGTCCGTCGACCGTAGACTAAAAAAACACCACCTAAAAATATTAGAATACTAAAATCAAACATACGATCTACAAGTCTTTTTTTTTTTTTTTTTTTTTTTTTTTGAGGTAAAGGACCTACAAATCTTAAAATGTATGTAGAATTATAGATAATGCAGGTTACATGCTAGTTTTCTTTTTAAGAGCAGCTATTGTGGCCATAATTAAGCAGCAAATTAGGAACAGTAATTAGAACCACAATTACTTGGCCAAAAAAAAAAAAAAGGGGTTATAACCACAACAAAGCAAGAACCATGTCAAAGGACGAATGAGAAAAGAGAAAAAAGAAGGTACCTCTCTCTTTAGGATCTCAAACTATTCCAAAGCAGCTTGTTTTGTTTTCCACTCAGACAGTCACTTTGCTGAGTAGCAGTAACTGTGAACAGTTGGCTATACCTTCTTCTTTTCCCTTCGTTACAAGTCTTGATAAGTAAAACAGAGCAAAAAAACTGCAACAAAATATCAAATTGAGGAATGAAAGGATAGCATAAGCGAAGAAAAAAAAATACAGAAGTAAGAAACTAAAAGGAAGTACCTCTCTCCTGCACACTACAATTTTTGTAGGTTTTTCTTCTATGACTTCACAGATCAAGGATAATCGCTATAGTAAATGAGAGCAGGGTTGAGGAGCTTAAAATACTTAACTACTTTTTTTTTTCTTTTTTCTTTTTTGGATAAGTGGAGCAGAGTACAACTAAAATGATAGGATACTAACACAAAAAACTGCAACGAAAATTAAGGTAAAAAGTTTGATTTTTTTTTTCTTTTTTAGAAAAAGAACTGGATCGAGTAAAGCAGAACCAAACTAAGAGATGACTGCAACGAAAATTAATGGCGTGAAGTAGAAAGTATCAAACTCTTTCTTTCTTTTTGTTTTGAGAAGTGGAGCAAAATAAAACCAAAATGAGAGGGTGGAGAGTGACAACACAAAAGCTGCTACGAAAATCAATTCAGAGGATAAATGAAATGAAGGAAAGTGAGTAGGAAAAGTCTTTCAACGGGAACTCAACCGTTGATTTTTTTTTTTTACAGTTCAATTTATGATATCTGCTTTATTATAACTATTCTAATAACTAAGTCAAAAAATTAATTAATTTTTCTGTATAGACGGGTTTAAATTATAAATGTCTTATTTAAGAATAGAATATTTTTCCAATTGATGTTCTATAGTTCAATAAATAATAAAAATCATTCTCCAAACAATTATTTTGTTCTTTTTTGAGTTTTAGTTTTTTCTTTTTAAAGAAATTGCATTAAAGAAACTAAAGATTAACAATTGTCTCAAGAGTAACTGAAATAAATAAAAATTGATATTTTGAAAAGTAAGAGAAATAATAAAAATAAAAATAAAAATAATATTTTCATGCAACTGAGAATCAAATATGAATGTTTTGAAAAGTAATTAGCTAAAATACAAAATATACATTCTCAAAAAAAAAAAAATACAAAATGTAATTTTGTATCCAAAAATTGAGAGGAAATTTTAGGAAATTTAATGTGAATCTTCTGATGGCAGAACATTTAAAAGAGCACTTTTTTTTAGATCGAAAATAAAATTAGGATGATAATATATAAAAGCACATGTATAAAAGCGCGGAAGTCTTTGTCCCGTTACCTTATTTATTCATAATATTGGTGATCAATCAATGCTACTCGATTCGTTCGCTTTACAATTATTTTATTGTTTTGCTTTTTGAAAATTTTGGATACACAATGTGGAACGAATCTTTTGAATTCTTACTAGGAAAATGCCAAAGAGTCATGGGACTATGGGAGTGGGAGTGGGAGTGGGAGTGAGTGAGACAGCAGAATTATTGAATTGATTAAAGTGCACTATTTTCTTTTCTATTCTTTAATCTTTTCCCCTTGCTTTTCTCGATTTCTTCACCGTAGTCATTGGTTGGTGCCATAGAGGGAGACTTGACTTATCGAGTTGATTAAAGTAAACTGTTGATCAAAGCTGGTTCGGCTTCTGCCTAGTGTCACAAGACACTAGATTAGTTGAGATCATGACGTGTGTCTGAAAATAGAGCAACGAGTCCAATGAATTGAAGGCATTGGATAAAAATTGCGCCCATCAAAGCCTGTGTTTGCGTTTGATAAGATTAATGTAGACAAATTTTTAAATTATGATATGATATACTCCTTTCGTTCTATATTTTTTTTTGTCCTGTTTGAAAAGTCAAACTTTTTAAAGGAACATTATTTATTGTTTTATTTACCTTTTAAAAATGTATAAGTTTTCAAAACTATCTTTAAAAAAATTTATCAAAAAATTGAATTAGTAAATTAATAGGGGTATAATAGAAACATTAGTAAATTAATAACTTTTATTTTTAGAAACATGATAATATTTTGAGACATCTCAAAATGAAATAGAGGACAAAAAAAATGGGATGAATGGAGTATTAAAATGCAACTTTTGTACATCAAGTTTTTGTTATTTTTTATTTTGGTATTTTATATTTCAAAATTTTTGTTCTTCATTTTGATTTTGTTTCATATTGGCATATTGTTTATTTTTACTTGTAATTTTGTAATCTGGTAACACTTATCATTGTAGCTATTTTATTTAAGGAATCAAAAGGCAGCCTAGACTTATAAAGTGCCTGAGTTGGAGGGCCAAAACTATTTATACTGGGGAGGTGGATTTGTGACAAATGAGTGACTCTGATTACTTGTTTTTAATAGTTAGAAATTTCACAATTAAAATCCCATTTTCCTAAGCGGAAATTGTCCACCACCTTAAGATTGAAGTCCAACTCAGTAAGAGGACCGGCAAGAATTTTCCTCAAAAATCCATAAGGAAGCCAATTGTCAAACCAAAATAAAATTATTTTATTGTTTTGCTTTTTTGGATACACAATGTGGAACGAATCTTTTGAATTCTTACTAGGAAAATGCCAAAGAGCAAAGAGTCATGGGACTATGGGAGTAGGAGTGGGAGTGGGAGCGGGACAGCAGCTATGAAAAATAAGAAGCTTGTTACTTTTTCTTTGTTTTTTTCCCTTTGTCTTTTCCTTTTCTTTTCTTCACCATATTGAATATTGATATTGGATACAGGAAGGCAGTCATATTAAATTGATTAAAAGTACACTATTTTCTTGTAAATTCTTTAATCTTTTCCCCTTCTTTCCCTTTGCTTTTCTTGATTTCTTCACCGTATTCATTAATTGGGTGGTGCCACAGAGGGAAGATGAATTATCGAGTTGATTAAAGTAAACTGTTGATCAAAGCCTACGTTTACGTTGGATAAGATTAATGCAAATAGATTTTTTAATTTATGATATAATATATTAAAATTCTTCTTTTGTACATATAAATTTTTGGTTATTTTTATTTTATTTTTTATATTTCAAAATTTTTATTCTTCATGTTTGATTTTGTTTCATATTGGTTTAATCTAGTAACACTTATCATTGTAGTTATTTTATTTAAGGAATCGAAAGGCAGCCTAGATTCATATAAAGTGCCTGAGTTGGGGGGCCAAAATTGTTTATCTTGAGAAGGTGGATTTGTGACAAATGAGTGACTTGGATTACTTGTGAGTGATAGTTAGGAATTTCAAAGGAAATCCTACTACAATTAAAATCCCACTTTCCCGAGTAGAAAGATTGTCCACTACCTTAAGATTGAACTTAACTTAGAAAGACCTGCAGAATTTCCATAGAAATCCACAAGGAAGCCAATTGTCAAACCAAAATAAAATTTTCCTTAGTAACTACTTTCCAAGAGAGTAAAGTGAGCACGTCTTTGGCATTTGCAATCAAAGTCCCCCTAGAGATAAGACCTGTGACTTTTGATCAATCCGTTCACACATAGAGTACTAGACTAGATAGAAGGGTGCTTTGTACTACCTACATGGCTACATAGTTATTCTCAAGAAAACATATTTAATAAGAGTGAGGCACCTTGCCATGGACAGAAGTTAAAACTTGGACATGGGCTGCAACTATGCACAATATGAAACGAATCTTTTTTTTGGTTAAGATATGAAACGAAGCTTTCAATAAGAATATTGTAAATAGATTTTTAAATTATGATATAATATATTAAAATACAACTTTTATACTTAAATTTTTTGTTATTTTTATTTTGGTCATTTATAATTCAAAATTTCTATTCTTCATATTTGATTTTGTTTCATACTGGTGAGTTGGAGGGCCAAAATTGTTTATCATGAGAATGTGGATTTGTGACAAATGAGTGACTTGCATAGATTTTTTTTTCTTTGAGAAGACAGTGACTTGCATAGTTGGATTACTTGTTCGTAATAGTTAGAAGTTTCAATGAAAATTCCTACTACAATAAAAATCCCACTTTCCCGAGTGGAGAGAGTGTCTACCATCTTAAGATAGAACTCCAACTTAGCATGAGGACCTACAAGAATTTTCCTTACTAGTCCACAAGGAAGCCAATTGTCAAACCAAAATAAAATTTTCCTTAGTGACTACTTTCTACGAAAGTAAAGTGAGCATGTCTTTGGCAATCAGAATTCCTAAGAGGTAAGACCTATGACTTTTTATCAATCCATTCACACGTTGGACTGCGGAGAAGGGTGGTTTCACTGGTTTGTACTATATATAGGTATTGGGAGAAAATGGGTATTTGCCCCTTTCACCAAAATTTTTCAGCAAAATGTCCTATATCTAAAACTATTTAGGAAAGTGTCCCTATTTTAAAACTTGATTTTCTAAAAATCGAATTTCAAATTTAAAACTCAATTTGTGGAAAATCGAGTTAGTGAACTAAAAATTAAAAAAAAAAAAAAAAATCCGGAACTCGAGTTCCATGAACTCGAGTTCCAGATTTTTTTTTTTTTTTTTCTAAGTCCACGTTCGCTATAACTCGATGTTCCAAAAATCGAGTTTTAAATTTGAAATTCGATTTTTAGAAAATCGATTTTCAAAACAATGACATTTTCCTAATTAGTTTCAGATATGGGGCATTTTGTTGGAAAGTTTGTGAGAAATTGATAAAAGCCAATTTTGGCCATAGGTATTGTCAAGAAAACAAATTTAATAAGAGTGTGGCACATTGTAATGGACTAGAGCTACAACTATGCTCTCCATTTGTGGAGTGAGATTGTCTCATGGAATGTTTCTCTCATATTTGATGGATTTCACACATTTATAGACTCACACCTTAGGAGAGGGAACATTAGTACATTACATGAAACAATCTTATAAGATAATTTTTCGAATTCGAGACTCAAAAGGGTATGCGTTTTGTTAGATCCTAAGTTTGTTGAGCTCATGCTACTTCCGAATGTTTAGAATGAACTAGGTCCATTGTCAAAATCTTCAAAAGCATAGATCTTTTATTATATTTAAAAAGACTTGCTAGGACTTAATTAGAGTCCTCCAAACTTTTTTGGATGACTTGAACTTAAAAGTTATAAAATCTTATCCATCTATTATCTATTTTGAAGTAAGTGAAGTAAATTTAATAGGCCATCATTATATTAACAAACGTTGGCTATCATTGTTTTAGGGTTGCAAACAAGCTAAATTTTATCAATTTGTTAGTGTTCAAGATTGGTTCGAGCTCGAACTAAGCGTATAAATGATGTCAAGCTTGAGCTTGTCAAAAATTATAAAATCTTGAGCTCGGTTTGGGATGACTTGATTCATTAGTTTACCCAAGTTCAAGTTGAATATCAAGTTTATTAAGTTTTTAAGCTTGATATCCAACACAAGTACTTTATCAAACCCATATCAAACATATTTGGTTTGGATGAGTGATCAGAACCCCCAATTACTTAGTAAGATATGGATTGAATTGTCAAGCTTATATCAAGCTTTTTACCAAAACCATATATGAGTCTATACTTAGCTCATTATTAAGCAAGCCTAAAACTAAGGCTCAAGTTTGGCTGGTTTACAAATAAACAAACATGAATGAGGTTTTTTTTTTTTTTTTTTTTTTTTTTTTTTTTTTTTTTTTGTAATCAAGCCAAACTCTACTTTTATGAATAACTTAATTCATTTACAGCCATATGTAAAATTCATATTATAAAATTAATTATATAATAATAAAAGAAAAAATTACATTTAAAACCCCCATAATGTAAGGGTTTAATAAATTTAATCTCAGCCAATTTAATTAGAATAATGTTGTCTTTGGGGTTTGATATGTGTGGGCCGTGGGGGTATATTAAACCAAACAAACAAAAACAAAACGGAAAAAACAGTGTTACGCACTTGGGAGATTGAATTTTGACTAAAAACGTGGGAGAGAAAATGACTCGAAAAAACCACTAATCTAACCCGATTTATTTATTTATTTATTAAAAAAATACTAAATATTTTAATATACACAAAAAGAGAGAGAACAAGATTTTAAAGAAACCCCATTTTAATACAAAACTTAAAATTAGCTTTCAGACACGAAAATCAATCAACTTGTCCATCAATTATAAGTCAGTCCTAATCTTCTGTTTAGGAATCCAATATTAAAGATTAGCTGTCAAACTCAGACAAAATAAAGCAATAAACTTGTCTTAATAATTGTAACTTTCTGCGTACCAGCAACCAAATGCTTAAGATGAGGCTGATTAGCTGTCATACACAAATAACCGTTCAACTTGTCCCTTTAATTATAAATTATAAACGTAAATTAAAATAGAGTTCAAGGCAAAACAGCCAAATACAATACGGACAAACACACTGCATCATCAATATTCGGACATGTTCGCAACAAGAATTTTTATTCAACTTTAAAAAAAATTGATTAATTTAATTTTGTAGACCTAAGATACACTGCATGTAACGAGTCAAAACAAACCTAACTCTTGGATTTAGGCTGTAGCTAAGGCCCTGCATTCGAGATGGTCTCCGTTTCCTTAACTCCCAAATTTCATTTCATTGGGCTTCTAGCCTATACGCTTTAAAGTTTGGGGGTGATTAAATTTTACACCCTGAAGTTTTAAAATTTAAATTTTACCTTCTAAAATTTGGTGATGTTTGAATTTTATATCCTAACGTTTTAGAATTTGAATTTTACCCCCTATACTTTAAATGTGCTTGGATTTTACTCCCTAAAATTTTGAGATGTTTGAATTTTACACCCTAAAGTTTGAGAATTTGGGTGTGTAAAATCCAAACAACCCTAAATTTTAGGAGGTAAAATCCAAGTTCTAAAACGTCATGGTGTAAAATCCAAACGCTCCAAACTTCAGAGGGTAAATTCTACATTCTAAAATTTCAGGGTGTAAAATCTAATCACCCCCAAATTGTAGGGGTGTAATTTGCAATTTACCCTTCTTATTTTTGAGAAGAAGAGAAAGATGCTACAAAGGATTGATGTGCTTTCGGTTACTTCAAGTGGGTTCATTTTTTATTTATTTATTTTTTAAAATTCAACCAAATAAGTAAGCCCAAAGCTCGATGCCACATCAAATGTTAGTAATTTTTTTTTTGGTAAAAGAAATTGAGTTTTTTGCATTTTTCTTTAATATAAGGCTAAGTAAAATAATTACACAGTGCGACAAAAGGAGTATCAGAAATTTGAGAGAAAGCATTTTGGTTAGTTGTGAGTCTTGTGACTGATCTCTACCTTAAACCTCTTACTCTTATCTTACAAATGCAAGGCTTGGGCTAGGTTCAGTTACCCAACATTTGTTTCAATTTTATGAAAATAAATAATTATTTTTAGTAAATACTTTAGGAATTGGTCACTTTAATATTAATGCTGGGTGTAAAGTAGTCTAATTTAGACTGAACTTCACTGACTTCTGTAACATGGAGCAGATTTAATTATTTACTGATTTTGTTCATGTGTGTAATTGAGCATACATGCTTGCCGCTTGCCGCTTGCATATGAAGGCATATGTTTTGAATTACATTACTCACATCTTTCATGTGTTAATATGTTAAGGTCTCTAAATGAGTATTTAATTGAAAATAACAGTGCTAAAGGTTTGCTTCTATTTTCTAAATGAATTTTGTCTCATTGTGATTCCCTATATTTAGTTCTTTGTGAATGTTATGCTCTAATTTTTGAGTCTCTGTGTAATAGAAACTTCCCACAGAAATGGTCACAACAGAAAGAAAGGCTAACAGCTTGGTCTACAAGGTATTGACTATAATTTAAACCTAGTAATATAAACTTACTTAGCAAGATCATTGGCAGATTCTCAATAATAATAGTCATGGTTTTCAAATCCAAACAGTTCAAAGAACCAAAAAAATGGAGAGGTTTAAGGTTTTTAAGGTTAGACTAAAGTTAAGCCGAGGTCAAACCAAGATGATGTCATAATTAATTTAATAATTAATTAAAATACAAATAAAAGTATATTAAATTTTTAAATATTAACAAAATTGACCAAAAATATCTAAAATTTTTGAAACATACTTTCAAATAAATTTTCATGATATTATAAGGTTAATAGAAAATATGAAATCACAAATGAGCATGAAAAAATTGTATAATAATCCTTTAAGTAGAAATTATTTTGATTAAATAAAAAAATCACTTTTAATTATTTTAGTAAATTCTTGTACAAAAGCATTATTCTTAAATCACAAGTATATTTATTAAATAATTTTTTTTTTAATTTTAAAACTATAAATCATGTAAATGTAAAATAAATATGGGGTTGGCTCCCCTCCCGTTATAACATCTCCAGTTCTCTCCTGTTTTTACACTGATGAAAGACACGTGGCAAGTAACAAATCCTAAGGTTAGAAAAATCACACGTCAAATACCAGTTTTTTTCTCTCAATTTTTTTGTCTTTCTTTCTTCTTTGCATCGATCTTTCTCCAACATCCCCACTCTAACCTGAGCATCAGATGCGTCTAGATTGGCAGATCGGAACTTGATGGCAATGGGTTTGGGTCCTTCGGCGAGCTTGGGGAGGTGAGACATCAGCTCTGATATGGATTTCTGGCTGTTGGAGTTCCGATGGGTTGTGGGTTTGGCATGAGACTTCTGAATATGCTTTGAAAGCTGTGAAAGAATCAGCCATGGTAGCTTTGAAAGCTTCCTCTCCTTCTTCAAAGCTTTGAAAGCAGCCATGATATTCTTCTCTAATCTTTTATTGCTTAATTTTTTTTATTGTTCATTTATCCAATTAATCGGCCTTTCTCTTCACATTCAAATCACAATTGATAAAACCCAAATCAAAGACCCAATTCATTTGTTTTGTTCTCCATCAAAAGTTGTTCCCATCAAACTTTGAAGCTCTTGAAAGAGTTCTTGAGCTTCCCAGATATGGGTCTGGAGTGGCTGATCATTTTGTGATAGTGGAAACCATCAAAATATGATTTTGAAAGATCATTTTTCGTAACAGGTGATTGAAGCAATACCAGAAAATTTTTATTGAAAACTGAAATGAGATAAAAGAGAGAGAATTATGTGGCTTATTTATATCCTTAGGATTTGTTGCTTGCCACGTGTCTTTCATTGGTGTAAAAACACGAGAGAACTGAAGATATTATAACGGGAGGGGAGCCCGCCCCAATAAATATAATAATAATTCATAGTTGTTTATAAGGAGTGTAAATGGTGTATTGGTTATTATACCAACCTTGGTTCTTAAATGAGGGCATAGCTCTTAGGTTGAACCAGCTAAGAATAAATACAACTCCTTGATCATGTTGAACCGGCTGAGTCGAACCCCGATTTTAGAGGTTCTCTCAAAATATTCAAATACAATCATAGTTGTCAAAATCGCAATTTGGATCGTAAGATTGCACGATTTTATGATCCCACCTCACCAAAATGT